>NW_016157730.1:84763-147447 GCF_001687245.7 Rhagoletis zephyria | reverse complement strand
TTTTTTTTTTTTTTTTTTTTTTTTTTTGTTTTTCTTTATGAATGTTACCGCATAACTTTGGACCACGTCAACCGATTTCGAACTTTGCATCGGAAAGGTAGTGTCTCAGAGGTGGTCCCACACTAATACTCTGGTTAAGATCCGATCAGTGGATCATGAGATATATATATATATATATATTTTTTTTTTATATGAGAATTGAAGTCGGTTTTTTTGCTAAAAAATACTTGTTATAAAAGTATACTTTATTCTTTAACCAAAACCGAGCTTCAAACTTTGTGCAATATTAAAAAAAAATACCCAAACTTTCGTAAAAATTACGAAATCAATTTTGTAGCCCATTAAATGACAGTGGTATAAAGAGCAAGTTTGAAGTAGCTTGGGCTTGCCATTGATTTTTAACCATTTTTTTGTTGACGCTGTCAGTCATTTTTTTCCATATGAAATATGTTCGACGATTTTGTATATGTAGAAAATGAGCAACACGTACTAAAATTTATTAAATACATTAATTAATATATTTTTTAATAAAATTGCAAGTACCTTCGAAAGTATTAGTCGTACATAATTTAGTATATGGACCTTTTTTGTAGAGAATCGAAGTAAGCTAAGAAACAATTTGTTTAGCACTTGATCTTTGATGGACTTGGGAAAGCCTAAGATATTGACCAAAAATTGTCATCTTTCACACAGATTGCGCTTAGAGCATAGTGAACCATATTTTTGCTATTACTAACAGCGTTGCCACAGACACATTTTTTACCCTACCAAAATTTCCTACTATAACCAATCAAAACCTACCAAACATTTTTTTCAGTTTTAATATTTTTTTTTAATGTCAAATTTATTAAAAACATAGCTATCATAACATTTAGTAAAACTAAAACACGGCTAGTACAATAAAAACAAATTAGCTGCGTATAACGATTCATTTTACTTTATATATGTACATACATATCGTCATTAGATACGAATAAAGACGCGAGCTCAAAAGTTGACAGCGAAAAAAGAAGCGTAAAAAATTTCGGCGAAGAAGAACTCTTAACATGGGCGAGGGCAAAGAAAGACGCGTTAACCTCTTTGATGGGGAAGAAAGACGAAGAAGACTTATTTTCGCGGTCAACTATGTTTGCGAGTATACGAATTCCCCAAAGAGCTTTTCCGGAATGATGTTGAATCCATGTTTACGCGTCTTTTTTTGCAAATTTTTTTCACGCATCCTTTTTCGCCGTCAAAACACTCGAGCGTCTTTATTCGTGTCAAGTGACTATATTATTATTATTACATCGGAGATACCCGCGTTGCGACCTAAGAAGATATATTGTGCTAAATCCTAATTGTAAGCGCTCCAATATCAGGCTATTTAAAAAGCTCAGCACTTTGGATGATGCCATGTTCCAAATTTTAGATGAAGAAGACAATTCTTCCCCAAGGTACATCAATCTACTATTCATGCTTCGTGGACAGGCACATAGAATATACTCTAGGGTTTCCTTCACCGGCCCACAAAACCTACAGTCAGTTTCTACAGAAAGACCCTTTAATTCAATCGGTACGTTAACATGCAGTGTGCTGTCAGGTAGCCAGTAAAAGTTTTAAGTTCAAGGTATCTTTCGGAGTTCCTCCTGAAAAGTTATGAATCTCTTTGATTGTCTTATTCGCTTCGACTTCCGCCAGTGTGCAGCAATTCCCAGCTAGCTCCTAAGTAGGTCTGCAGTGTATCCCTGTAGATGTACCGAAAAAAGGCTCGGAACTATGCAAACGCATTTGGGCTCCACTCTTTGCAAGACAGTCAGCCCTTTCGTTGCCTTCAAGCCCTTCATGTCCCTGAACCCTCCACAGCGGTACGCTCCCAGATGGTTTAAGAGTTCACAAGCCTTGATGCCGTTTTAAAAGACTCTAAGGCTTCTAACGCTGCCTGAATATCTGACATAATATTTATTCTGGTCTCATTTGCCTTCTACGATAAAATTCGCGAACACAGACTTCGATTGCGAAGACCTCCGCCCAGAATATGGTTGGGTACAAGCCCATTGGCAGACTTTCCTGGAATCTTGGTTAAAGTACGCCATAAAGTATATATGGATGTTCGTATTGTATATTGGCAATAATAAGGGTTCACGTTTGTACTGAGGAATCATGTTTGCGGCCGCCGTTATACGAACGCACCGGTGAAATATTCATGTAAAAAAAATTGCTAAAATGTTTAGAGATACATATTTTCTATTTTTCTCAAATAACTATTACTCGTAGTCCCGAAACCTACCAAAATCCAATCAAGCCTACCAACCTACCAAATGGAAAAAACCTACCAGTTTTGGTAGGAAAAGCCCATGTTTGGCAACACTGATTACCAATGAAAATTGTAAAAAAAAACGGATTTCTGGTCTATGCTAAGCTACAGCTTATATTTCTCATAACCATGAATTTTTTGAGGGGTTAGTGTTATTTTTTATAATTTCACCAAATACAAGTTAGAATCGTTGCAATAAAAAAAAACATAAACAAAACATAACAAATAATTATAAAATCTTAAAAAAAAATGTACAAGAATGATGACTGCAATATAGCGAGAGAACCAGTTTGACAGAATAAAACATAACCCAAAGAGCATAGAAATCATAGATCTATGTTTGTGGCTCCCCTATATTCTATGTTCTTTGGGATAACGGAAGAGCTGACACGTTTGTGCGAAAAATAGTTTTTGGGCCGGAGTAAAAGAAGACTCTTGTTAAATTAATAAGAAAAACACTGAAAATCAGGATTTAATCGGTACAAATGAAATGTCGGGACACTTATACGTTCCGACTTAAAAAAAAAAATATTCAGCGCGACAATTGAATGGTCGCCACGAATAACGTTGTAAGCGCCAATTTACTCAAAACTAGTTTTTTCGCATATTACCGTTAAAACTACTCTCGCGTATTATACGTTCCAAAGTCAGTAGTGAGTAGAAAAACGTTTAAGTGCAGATGACCATGGCCAAGCCAATTTAGAATTAACAAGCGTAATGCAAAAGTGCAACAATGGCAAAAAACGTAAAGTAAATTTCGAAAATTGGAAAGATTTGAAAAATAAGAGGCTAAGAAATAGTGGGGAGGAATATTCAGGAAGAAATGGGAAAGTGGTATTAAAAAAATATTACCAGACACGGTAATGTGGAAAAACGTTGTAAGTGAATCAATTTTGTTTTTGTATTCAGCAGATTTTCAACTGCGCTTGTTCTCTTCAATGCTCAACCTTCAAATTGGAGACTATACAAAAGCATTTCTCCAATTTTTATAAAATGACCTATGATGAGCAATCAAAGACCTCTTATTACTATATTTATTACATTAATTTGTCGAAAAGCGTTGTAAGAGCCACCAGCAAAGATGCTACGCTTACTGGAAAAACGGTGTTATCATCAATTGGAATTTGGATATGAAACGTTTTTGCATCATTAAAATTTTATGGATAGATATATATTTTAATTTAAGGACAAGTTTCTTGGAGACTGCTGCAACGAAATGTCGCTTACGACAAAATATTTGTTGGTGTCGTAGGGAGCTGGAATACATTACTTCTTATTACTTCAAATGAGTCGTAACAGGACACAAATGGGATAGAAAAAAGATATTTTCTTGTTGGCCGACAAAAAAACATTTTGTCAACTTCGTTGTGGATTCAGCCATATATAAATTTTTTCATTCGCCCGTAATGAATATATGTACTTACATATAAACATATGAACGATTACGGCCGAAAATGAAACTCACGCTAAGGCCGCTTACTTTATTTTTAAAAACGAACAAAAAACACTTAAGTAATTAAATAAGTACCGTAAATATTGCGATCAAAATGCATACACAAAATCTTGTCATAAGTATTATTAATTGTTCAATGGCATTGTTAGAAATGTGGGATTAAAAATGTGAGCTAGAGCGGTATTCATATGCGTTGTTAACAAACAAGATTAATCGAGATGCGAGTTCAATGATATTCATTGCATACTAAAACATTATTACTGGATACATATTCATACATACATACATATGTATCTATAATGCACTACGTATATGAGCCATTCTTTTTTAAGTCGGACGGATTTCGTAAAAAGAATTATGTCATGTCTCCGATTCGTTTCAAATTTGTTTTTATCGGTTCTATACATGAAATAAGCTAGCACGTGTTCGAAAAATTGTTTTCCTCTTTTTCTTCTTCGGAGATATGATCTGTCAAAGTTTGCATTTTTTCGTGATTCTAACTAATCATGTACTTCTTCAAATCGTTATATCTCGGATTCTGCTCGTCGTAGAGACATCATCTTAACGTCATTTTAAAGCCAAAGAAGCGGGATTAACATTTCTACATATAAGATGGTCAAGGTTATACTAAAGCTAACTTAGCTATTAACAGTTGAAGTTTCTGAAGTAGATTTGCATAGTGAAGACCAGTAAATTAAGGATTTAAAATTATACCATCGTTATCCTTGTTTAATTCTCTATAAAAACTTGGTCTTGGTCGTTTTTCAAGAACTATTTTTTAAATATTTTTTCTTTATGACGAGATGGTTTATTTTGTGAAAATCACCAATTTTTTGTAATTGGTTTTCGAAAACTTATGTAGAGATATATTTAGTAAGGTGTTAAACATCGGATTTTCGCAAAAAATAAAATTTTATTGCGGATTCCTATAAAATACCTATCCAGATATAATATTTGAATGGAAAGATTTTTCTTTAATGCGAAAAACCGCTAGAAATGGGCGTGGCAATTGCAGGACTTAAGTTAGCAAAACGCAGATTTTATTGCGGATTTCGGCTGGATATCGCTTCGTTAACAATATTTGTTCCACAACTTTTTCAATACATATAGATATTCTGGTGAAATCCACAATCAAGTCTAAATTTTTGAACTTTGGTTTTAATGTAACCATGCCCATTTCTAGAATATTCTTTGATTGAAAAAGTTGTGGAACAAATATTGTTAACGAAGCGATATTCTACCGAAATCCGCAATAACTGCTAACTTTAGTCCTGCAGTTTCCACGCCCATTTCTCTACATTTTCTCGCCTTACAGAAAAATCTTGTCGTACAAATATAATACCTGGAATTCTTGCAAAAACCCGATGTTTAACACCTTGATAAATATATCTTGTCATAACTCTTCGTATACAATTTACAAAAATTTGTTGACTCACACAAAAAAAGCCTCTCGTCATAAAAAAAAATTATTTCAAAAATAGTTCTTGAAAAACGCCCATTTTTTTAAAACAGAGAATTAAACAAGGAATACGACGGTATAATTTTAAATTCCTAATTTACTGGTATTCACTATGCAAATCTATTTCAAAAAGTTCAAGTGATAATAGCTAAGTTAGCTTTGGATAACCTTGACCATCTTATATATAGAAATGTAAAGCCCATTTCTTTAGCTTTAAAATGACGTTAAGCTTTAAAACGACGTTATACGATGAGCAGAACCCGATATATGTATAAGGATTTTAAAAAGTATATGATTAGTCAGAATTAGAAAAAAAAAGAAAAAAAATTCCTCGAACACGTGTTACCTTTTTTCATGTATAGAACCCATAAAAAAGTTGAAGCCAATCGAAAGTGTGACACCAAATTTGGTGTCCGATATGAAATATGCCCCATATATAAACATAAGTGCTGTCTGTCTACATACATATGTAAGTATGAATATCACTGTCAAGTTTTGATGATTTGCCTACACGTGCAGATATGCACTCCGGTAAACACGTTAATTGCCACGAGTAGATAAATAATTAATTTAATTTTAAACCGGTTAGTCGTGCTTTTAATGCAGATTCTAAATAAAATGTATTTCAAGTTTACTTATTTTTTTTTTATTTAAACAATTAAATTTCTAGGAATATACGAGGCAAATAATTTAGTTCGATTAGTTCTTTACAAGGCGCACAACTTAAAGTTTCCTAGGAATTGATATGTTTGTCATATGTATAAAATCGTAAATTCGAAACTAAAACATATGTACACATTAAACATACATACCTCCCGCCTTATTTGAACAGGTAACCATATTTGTGTCATCAAAAGTGGGGATATTTTATTCACATGAATAGGTACACTGGACGTTAAAAAATCCCAGGGCACCAATGTATGTACATTAGAGTGGGCTAAAAAAAAGTAAAGTGGGAATTTTAATGCTCTCACACCCTAGGATTGTTCTATATCGAAAAAACGTACCCTTATTTTTTTATTTTGAAATCAAAAAAAATATTTAGAGGTCATTCACAGTTTTCCATGTATTTTTTTATGGGGGAAAATAGCTTTTTCTTAGAAATGGTATATAATTCTTGAAAATGAAGATCGGAAAACTCTGGTTTTCTGCAGGAGAGTTCCATTAAAAAAAAAAAACCAAAGGTTTATTCAATAATTTTTTAATACTAAAGATTTTTAATTGGTCCCCCATTGCATTTTTTGGGGTTTTTGACGGACCTATAAAATATAGTGACTATAAAAAAATGGTTAGATGTTGATACCTATTCAAATAATCCTGGCTTAAGACTAGTAAATGTATGATCAAGACATTTCAAGTTATCCAGTTTTTATGCGTCCAATGTAAGCTATATGTTTGTTTTCACATTTTAAAACCATGGTAAACTTATTTGTAGTTTTGAGCAGAGCCAAAATTCACTTTGAACTATCAACCTTCTTCTCCTTTTTCGTGATTGACGCTGTAACGCTTTAGCTACTTTGGCCGAGTACAATAAAGCACGCAATCCGTTTCTCTTCTGAGCCTACTGCCGCCAATTGGAAATACCAAGTGAAGCCATTGAATTATTCGTCACGTAAAATATGTCTGAGGTGTCATGTAATTTATTTTTCGTATGGTTTTTAATCTTACGATTCGGGCCAAGGTCTTTTTCCACCTGGTCTTTCCATCGCACACGAGGCGTTCCTATTCCTATGCCAGCAGCAGCAGCAGGATCCGCGTTGAATACTTTCACAGCTGAAACGTTGGTATACCTTCGTACTACCTGGCCGAGCCAGCGGATCCGCTGTATTTTAATCGCCCGCCCTGTGTCACTACTATTATTGCAAAGCTCATACGCGCATCGTTGCATCGTCTGCGGTGTTCGCCGTCTCCAAGATACAAAGGCCCGCAAATCTTCCGCACAATCAAGAACTATTAACTTACTAGTTAACAGAAAAAATTCTACCAATTTTGGTAGGAAAAGTTCAAACAAGTTTCTTGAGACAAGGACCCGCCCAGGTTCGATTCCAAGTCCTGCCCTGTCCTGCTCGGCAGCCATTGGCCAATGAACTTCAGCAATGAATGTCCATCTACCGTTCGAAGGCGGAGCTTAGGTATAGGTTCCTACATTTATGGGACAACATCAAGGCACACACAGCAAATTAGAGAAGGAGCTCTGAATCTATGCTAATTATACTTTCCTTCTTTTTTCGAGTGCTTTAAAAAAACTGGACCAACAACAATGAGGTTAAAATTGGGACAGAGGTACAAGCTCCAGAAATAAAAACTCGTTTTTTGTTTTTTAAGTTTTTAAATGTTTTTTTTTTTTTGTATTCTTTAAAATTCGTCCAAATACATAGAATAATGGGTGCGTACAGTCACAGCCGAAAAAAAAACGCTTCGGCTTGGAGGTTGTGCAGGGGTGAGGGAATAAATTAATTTAGCAACTACCGCCGCCGCCACCACCACCGCCTCCACCGCCACCACCACCACCACCGCCGCCGCCGCCACCGCCACCTCCACAGAGGCCACCACCACCGCCACCGCCGCCTCCTCCGCCTGGTAAGGGCTCAGGCATTGGGTATGGGAGGGCTGCAATGTACAAAAAGAAAGCAAAAATTATACATTCGAAATATTATTGCACGCAGTAATCTATATGTAAAAAATTATTTTATTTTTGCGTTTTTTTTTAAATATGCATTTATTGTTTTCTATAATTATAAGCTAATCGCAATCATCTCAACTCACCGCTTACGGCCACAAATAAGGCAAGCAAGAAGCTAACAAATGCAAAGATTCTCATTTCGCGACTGCTGTGTGTAATCGTATGCGTTAAGCTCACAAACGAATCTGCTATTTATACCGAAATTCTGATTAAAAATTCGATGTTAAATAAGTGCTGTTCTGGGGGATTGTCCGCGCTGACGCTCATAGCAGTCGAGCGCACACCGGTCTTTGTTCATGTGAATTTCGTTGCATTTGTTGTTATTGTAATTGACACTGACGGGGTTATATTTCGCTTTGCAATCATTTTCACTTTTTTTTCTGTTCCACTTTGCCGGCTTCGTTGTGTTTTGAGGTTTCCCTGATTGAAACAAATCAATCGCAAGCAATTGGCAGCAACCGAAGGAAAGTGCAGAAAAACAAAAACAAAATATTAATAATAATAAACAAATATTGCACTCAAGCATACATATAAAATCCGTAAACACTCGCTCATATTTTAATACTAACAATAGTATTTAATTATCATCTTCTCAATAATCAACGTGATTTCCATTACCGCAATCCATTTCTTAAAGTAATAGGTTCCCTGTAAAGATGACATCCGATTAAGACAAAACACGTCGCCCGATCACTATAAAAGACCTATGCAAATGCCAATGCCACAACACTGTAAAGAAACAGTCGCACTGGTCATACAGCTACCAACGCAATTAGATAGCTTATCAATCCAATACGTGCCTACCTGTCGACAATCATCATGAAAACTTTCACACTTTGCTTAATGGTTCTGCTTGGATGCCTCTTGATGTTCAGTCCAGTTTCGGCTCAATGGGGCGGGCGTGGTGGCCGTGGAGGCGATAGCAGCAGCGAGGAGAGCGGTGAGCGTGGTGGAAATGGCGGTGGTTGGTTCGGAGGTCGCGGTGGACGCGGAGGTGGTGGTTCACGTGGTGGATACGGTGGAGGTCGTGGTGGGGACTACGATTAGGTTGGCATTTCCCATCTACCGCAGTAGAAACAATACACTCGTAATAATGTAAAATACTATGTGAAATTACAAAATTGTTGGAACAAAAAGTAATAGTTTAGTTCGTATTTTTATTAATGGGCTTCTGTTGAAAATCGAGAAAATTGAGAAACCCTAATAAAACAAGAGGATTATCGTTGGCTGGAGGCTCTAGTGGAGGTACTGAGTATAGCTGATATACAAATAAGAGCTTCCAAAAATAGCGAAAACGACCTTCACATTTAGGTTAAGGTTTAGTAAAGTCGATGATTCCATATACATATACATATGCATATGTATGTACAAGTATAAGCCACCTTCGATTTGCTACTTCTATGCACTGTATGTGAAAGCAACAACAAAGTTATCCACTTGAATGCAACACAAGATAGTATGAGGATATCTAAGGCACATCAAATAGGTAGCAGCATTAGAGCAAATAAAACAGGCTACGTGTAGTGTATTTTGTTGGTTTGGTACTTAAAATTACAATTCATTGACCACTTCCATTGAAAAATATCAAAAATTGCAACCCTGCTGCTACTTATTCAATGTACCTTTGGAGGATACCTCATTAAAGCGGTCTAACTCTCTATGAGGTCTTCTCTGTATGCTCTCTATGAAGATATTAGACAAGTTATACTTTTTTGAATGGTTTACGTCAGTTGCTCGTTTGTTTCTCCACACTGGTAATGTCGGCGAATCGAAGACGGCTATACTCTCCGTTTTTCACAGTGGAACCAACGTTGTCTGATTCAAGATCGAAATTAATAGTTTTAACTATTGGATCCATCGAAGTCTCTCTTTTTTTAAACGAAATTTCGGTTGATGTTTTCTTTTATGGTGTGACGCAATTCATTTTACTGTTTTCAGCTTTATCTAGAAACATGTTCAGAAAAATAAGTCAATAATCCGTGCCAGTTGAACAAGAAAAGTTTGGACTGCGAATCTTTGTATTAAATATCTTGACTGGCAAGCATGTCTTTTGATGTATAAAGACTGCTTCTATTGGTTTTTATTTGAGTGTATTGAGAATCAGTCAGTCTGAAAAGTATTTTTCTAGTAGGATGTTCATGCGTACAGGCTGCAGATCTCCCAGTCATATAACCGGCGGATGTTTTGTAGGGTATGCTGTTTGTATGTATGTACATTAGGGTGCCCATCGAAAATGCTTTTTTTGGAAATATCAAGACCCAACCACCTAATTTTATTCGTATTTTATGAGAAATATTATTGCCTATTTTTATAGATTTTTTAAAGGAAATTTAGAGGTGGCGACTTGTCGATTTAGGTCAGAAAATACGACTTTTTATATATGCATGTGTTTTTGAATGACTATTTTGGATTCGATTTCTAAGATCGAATATGATCTGAGCAGAGGATATATAGGCCTTTAAAATAGTATATAACAATATATTCTCTTATTTTTTTTTTAATTTTGAGCATCGATAATTTCCACAATTTCAAAATATGTAGTACTATCTAAAATTAAATATATTTTTAAATAAACTGCTAGCTCATTTATTGCAATCGCATAAAAATTTTCGAAGTTAGGCGGCTTTTCCTAAATACGGCCTTAAATTTATATTGTTTATTTACCGTACTTTCAGATTTTTTGAGCAGTGTGGCTAAAGAATTCATGAATATTAATTCAAAATTGATATACAATTAGGTCCATTTTTATGCGATTTTTTTTGTGCGGATTTAAACCATTTTTTCGCTTTAGCGATTTTGCTTTTTTGAGAGTTTTTATGCATTTTTTTGAGTGTCTAAGAGACAATGCTTCTGATAAATAATAAGTCTTTGTATTTTATATAATTTATGTATTTATTGTGGTATTTTTATTTATTTTTTTGTTAAAATACAGATACAATTTGTTTATTTCATTAATGTTCAGTTTTACATGGAATAATAAGAATTGAAGTGAAGAAATAAATGGTTTTTTTGCTTAATATTGCCCCACTGGATTTTTGTATGCGGTTTTTTAGAATTCTTTACACGAGGTATCTGAATTTATGCGGTTTTTAAAAGTGCTGGAACGCATCCCCTGTTTTTGTATGAAAGTAAAGAACTTTTTTATGCGACTTTCTGAGGAACGCATGTACCGCATAAAAAGAGACCTAAGTGTATACCATCGCTCTTTAGCGAACAAGTGGTTTTTCAAGAAATTTTAGGAAATTGTGGTGGCACACATTGTGTTTACCCTCTTTAAGCTCCGTCTTAAATATTTTTGAAATCGGACAAAAACCACGGGGTCCACCAACGTAACAGTAATTTCAATCTAATCAAAAATAGTCATTCAAAAACAAATAAATCTACAAATTTTCGGACTTAAATCGGCAGGTCGCGACCTCTAAATTACCTTCAAAAAATCTATAAAAATATGAAATAATACATTAAATTATATAAAAAACGAATCAAATTAGGGTGTAGAGCCTTGAAATTTCCAAAAAAAAAAAGCATTTTCGATGCGCACCTTAATGTACATACATAGGCTGTCTTCTTAAACGCACTAATGCAAAGCATCAGTCTCTTTTATTTCTCAACCATAAGAGATAAAAGTATTGAATTTGCGCAACTTTATTGAAAATTGGTATTTCGTTATGGTTGCGCATATTGGATATTGATATGAGTCATACCTTAGAAATAAAAGAGACTGATGCTTTGCATTAATGCGTTTAAGAATAAAGCCATACATACACATGTACAAATGTATGTACAGGGTGGGCTAAATAAGGCCTACCAATGTTATTGTTTTTTCTGCATGTTATAGTTAATCTCTTTTAAAATCTTAATCAATACCCTGTAGGGAAAACACGAACTAGTGAACCAAATTTCTAGTTCAGTACTAGTTCTTTTTCGCCAAAAACGAACCAGTCCGATAGTAACTAGTCCCGCACCAGTCCAAAAGCAGTGAAATGTGGTACTTTCACTAAACTATTTTATTTCAAATTTTAAAAGCAGGGAAGGTAATCATTATGAGTAAAATAATTTAAATCAGCATTTAATCATTATTTTATGAATTATTATTGAGTTTTATTTTTTCGCTCAAACGGAAATAATTATTATTTGATTTTTATTTTTGGGATTACAAATAATGATTATTTTATGATTTTTATTTTTTCGCGCAGAGATTATCATTAATTTTGAGTTTTATTTTTCCACTTAAAAATAATGATAATTTATAAAATTGAAAAGGCCATACATACGCAACCTACTGAAATTTTGACCTTAAAAGTTTGGGTCTTATTCCTCTTATAAGGGTGCGGCTACCTCTCAAAAGGATACGTCGGTAATCACGCTGGTATAGTTTTTGAGTTGCTTAATAATCATTATACTTAGTGATTCCATAAACAAAGGCCAAGATCCTGAAGGACAATTGAGAAAGGCAATGCAGTTGCAGAAAAAGAGACATTTAAAAAAAAGGTGTCAAAATAATTATCACTTTCTCACTAAATTTATTTAAAAATACAAGCCACCACAGCTACCTTTTTTTTAAGAAAAGACAAATTAATTTTTTTTTTATGCAATCCAGCACAGCTACCTTAATACAGTCAGTCAATAAAGTTTAGGTACAACGAATTTTTTACAATACGGGCAACTATTTTTTAAATATTTTAGTTTTCGGTAATTTTTTATAAAAATATGGTCAATTCTACAACAAAATCCCCGAAAATCAGAATTCCAAACCTTGTGCAAAATTTAAGAAAATTCTGCAAAATTTCATTAAAATAATTCACTTTCTATTAACGCTCTCTAGAAAAAGTTTTTTAGCCTATTCCATTTTAGTATAATGAAGTGATCTATTATTTTTATTGGCCAAATAATAGAGAAATATAGAGAATAATAAACATAACAAAACTGTCAAAGCTAAACTTCAAAATGGGGGGGATTGCCAGATGAATGTACGTAACCAATAGTTATTCAAGACACGAACGATTATATCAGTATAGACACGAATTGACATGGCCACTATGAAAACGCCCACACTGACATACGATAAAACATACCACCAGACTAGAAAAATATATTTCTGTTTGGAATTGAACACGTAGCGAACCACACTAATCAGCCCTCGCAAGAACGGAATTACAACCAAGTAATTAAAGTGGATTAAAAGCTGGTATTAAAAGCGGGCGGCATTCGGCGAGTCGATACTCACCCCTCAGTGGAAATTAATAGAGACAAAAGGTGCCGTCACATTCCTTCCGGCAAATCCCCAGCCATGTTGTTGCGTAGAATAAAGAAGTTGTGAGCATCAAATCGGGACTATTCATTTGACAGCAATTGAGTCACCATAAGCCGGTAATACAAAATCATTACACGTAAGTCAGCCACTTTCTTGCCACCATCCATTGGAAACGAGCTATCCATCAACCGTAAATAAAGATTCCTGTTTGGACCGTCAAACCAAGGTCAAGCAAATCAGAAGTGCAAGTGTGAGGAAGCTAGGACTTACCAAACAACAAAAAAAAAATGGCTAAATATCAATGGTAAGTCCTAGCTACCTCAAACTTGCACTTTGTTATACTAAAATTGAATGGGCTAATAACTGAGTACTTAACTTTTTTCTAAAGAGTGTAAATTGCAATACTTGGATGGAAATTCGCAGAGTTTTCTTTAATTTTGCATAAGGTTTGGAACTCTGATTTTTGGGGTTTTTGGTGTAGAATTAACCATATTTTTATAAAAAATTAGGGAAAAATAAAATATTTAAAAAATAGTTGCCGGTATTGTAAAAACTTCACTGTACCTAAACTTTATTGACTGACTGTATATCTTATTTAAGTTAAGTACGACAAAAACTTTCGAAGTACTTCATATACATATAAGCTTAAAAAGAACTGAATTTACTTAAAAATCAATATGCTTAAATTTAGACAAGTAAGACAAAGTGAACTAATATTTTTACTTTTAAGCAGAACGCACTTTTGTTTTTTACTTACTACTTAAGTTTAATACTACTACTACTACTAATGTGGTTTATAAATTTTTAATAAATGCGTTTAAACATTTGTGATTGTATTGTCCTTCCTTCAACCGATCGTATTTAATATAGAAGGGAAATGTTTCGACAAGCCTGATTAGAAATGTACATCTAAGGTGACGAATTTATAACAGGTTGGGAACTACATATAAAAAATTGATGCAGATCGAACTAGATCTCATCTGTCGAATTAGGAACTGGTTTGGAACTAAAGAAAAGGGGATGCAGAACGAACTAGATCTCATCTGTCGAATTTGGAACTGGTCGGAACTAGAGCCAAAGGGATGCAACGGGGGACAATTGACACTTCCTAGGACATCGCAATGTTAACTTCGCCAGTCGCTAGCATGCAAAAGAGAATTAACGCGCACTAGTCATGGTTCCAAACGCACTAGAACCGAACCAGTTTCGCACTAGTTCGTTTCCCTACAGGGTACTTACAGTGTACAAAAACGCATTGAAATTATCAAATTTTACTTGGTTACGTATTGTAATTACAACTATATTTCAGATATGTCTGATGTGGATTTTGTTTTCCAAGAAAATGTGAAAAAACTCTGTCGGCATAAAAACTTGTACATAAATAAGTACATTCGGCGTGTCCCCATTTATATTTATTTTTTATTTCATTAAGCCTAGAATCGTTTTCTTAGAAAAATGGTAAATGTGACCTTATTCCTTTCATGTATAAACATACATACATACATATGTATAGATCTGAACAAATTGTGTTGCTGCGTAGAAAATGTGTTGATTATTTACTAGAAGCAATGAATATATCATAGCGTAATATTTTACAAGTAAATCTAAGTATGCAGTAATATTTGCACAATTTTTTATTTGGGTTAGGTAAATATTTCGAAGAAATTATTTCCTAAATTAAGCGAGAGAAAAAAAATGTAATTTAAGTTATTGTATACTAGACATAAGGTGTTTTGTGTCTATACCAAACTTTATTCACCGCGGCACCCCTACTCTTCAAATGTCTACCAAAACACGAAAGCACAATACAAACTTTAGCTCCTTTAGCTTTAATGTGAGGACTGAAATTATTTTGATGATTTCATTATTTCCATTAAGTTTATTGGGAGCTTTGACAATTTTACCCTGAAATCATTTAACGCTGACTTCAGAAAAAGGAGAAGGTTATCAATTCGTCGGAATATTTTTTTATTAGTATATATTTTTTTATGTATGTTACCGCATAACTTTGGACCACGTTAACCGATTACTATAATTATTTTTTTGGAGGAAAGGTGTTACCTCACAGGCAGTCGCATTCTAATTTGGTTTAAATCCGATCATTGGATCATGAAGAGATAACCGATAATCTTAAATTTGTATATGAGAATTAAAGTCGGTTTTGTTTTTTGCTTAAAAATTATTTGTTTATAGTAGCATTTGTTTAAAATGCAGTCTCATATAGAAATGTCAAAGTAAAAGTCACTAGTATTTTTAATGCAATCTTGCCAACAGCAGTGTTTTCTGCATACACTTCATCCAGAACTCTCTTGGCTCCCTCTTAGTATTTAATATTCAAAGTGCTGTCGTCACTGATGTCCAGAAGGTTTTCAAAAGCTTAATTTGTCATCCCAGTAGGTTTACTTTTCGGGTCACATGAAAACGGGTTCGTTATCCAGCTGTAGACATCCTCAGAGTCAAGGTTGGGAAAATATTCGACAATGGTTTCTCTAAACCGCTAACGATGGTAATGCGCGTTAAAGCTAAGAAAATAACTTTTACAGCCAACTTCACGAAAGCAATTTAAGTGAAAAATTATTTTATTTTTTTTTTTTATTTTAAATATATGGAAATTGATAGAAAATAAAAAATCATTTTCCATTAAATTACTGGTGAATTTTCTTGGCGTTAACTTCGAAGTTACATACGTTTTTCTGATTTACTTTGTTTACTTATGGGATTTTCATGCAAATTGCTAGAAATTCTAAAATATACATGTCACCAATAAAAAAACTCGACGTGCTAGAAAAAAACCAAAGATGTGTCTCGCAGGCCTCTGTTATCGCAGCGTCATCCAAAACGAGTTTTAAATCTAGTGGCGGCATCTTCCACTTGCTTTATTTCAAACCATTTTTCTGCACAAATTTATCGAATTTATCGAAATTTTCGTCACTAGTGGTGTAAGTCTCAAGTACTTCGCTGATCAAAAGTTCGTCTTCGATTTGCATTCCGAATTGGTACCTCACTAACACGAGAAGAACATTAAGTCCCACTACGTCGGTACTTTCGGCAAGTTGCAACAAAAAAATTCACAAGTTTTCAAACTTCTTATAAGTTCGTTCTCGACTGCCTCTAAAATCGTTCTCGACTGCCCCTAAAAATGTTAATTCGCTCTTTCACAGTGTGATTGTGAAGTTGTCACGAGAACAGCCCAGCCAGCAAAAAATCCCTAAATTAATCCGAAAACGGGAAGAAAAGTGGATGAAACGCGGATTAGCTCTACGAAAGTGCTGAAAATGGTTGTGCAAAGGGTACGTTTTCAGCAATTTTTCTGATTCAATTTTTCGTTGACAAAAGGTACTGGGGAACTATGCTTAAGAGCGAAATGAGCTGCTGAAGGTAAATTTAATAAAAATTAAAATTTTTTGATGAAGTTTGATCAAACCGTTGCGTTGTGTACGGAAAGTTTAAAGAATTGCCCGCACCACTAGTATACTATAGCCACTACCGGCACCCCAGGCATACGCTTGCGGGACCCACTTTTGGAAAGCCTGGTCTATACCATTGGTGACAGAGTTATGAATCTAGCCCTTAAGACATGACCGCCCAGGACACCATCTTGTAAATAAGTTAGCGGAATAAAGCCAATATTTAATAGCGAGAACGACGACGTGTTTTAGTAACCAATTAGCCTGCTGAATATTTCGATATCTAATTGACTTATGGGCCAATTAGGCTTCTTATTATAAAAACTACCAGTCGGCCTCCCATGCGCTAGGCTTCGCCACGCCCGGAATGTGTAGATATTAGATAAGGTGTGATTGACCACTAAACGCCACTAAAAAAATTATATATAATTGCGCATCTTGAGGCCAAGCCCTTTGATTTGACAATTCATTTCTTGTAATCTAACATCACAGCCCATAGTTTGAAATTTTTTGCACAGCTTGCATTTAAAAAAAAAAGCTGAACTATTGCATTATAGTAGGTGCCATAAGAAAAGTATATAAAATCACCCTAATAAAACAAATTTTCAACAGTATACCAATTTGAGCTTATTTAGTAAACATAGTATATATTTTGCATATTAAAAACACATTTATCAAAATACTTCATTTATTTGCGATTTCGATCTCTTCACAATCTGGAATGAGTTCACTTATTTTCAACAGGCTTAGAGCATCTTCGTCAAGTTCTTTGGTGATTCTTGCGTGTGGCTTACGATGTAGCCTAAATTTATTGTAGTCTTTGTTGCGGGACTCTTGTGCGTCTTCAGAAAGTTGTCCGATTGGTAATACAGCAAAATGTTTTATAACATTCTCTCCATGGATCAATAGCTTGCCCGCCGAGGATGGCATATAATACCAGTTGTATTTGTTGACATATATTCTTGCTGTTTCCAATACATCAACACCAAACTTTTCAGCATCAGTCATAACACCCGAAGATAAAGTTTGTAGAATGATATACAGTCTTTGTATCAGCACTTCATCAACTCCAGTTACTTCAGTAGAATAAGTGACATTCGAAAAAAATCTTCTTGCTGTATTTCCATAATTGGAGTTGCCACTTACTTGCCGTGGCTTGTCTATGACTCAAACGATTCTAAGACAGTTTTCTTTTTTTCGGTATCTGCCGTCCTTATAGCTTCCACAATATTAGCTTCAAATCTTTCACTCATCGCAGTCCTTGCAAATATATGCTTCATATATGTTGCGCATTTTACTTGGTTCTGAAGAAATTTCATAGGTGGTATACGGTCTTCCTCACTTTCCAGAAGATATAGAAGCCACAGAGAAAGCTGCATCGTCTTCACTCATGGAAACCGGCAAACTCACTGAATGCTCTCCATCGCTATTTTTTTAAGAAATCGATTCTTTTTGCGTAGAGCCTTAATCCAACGCGTATTACATTGCCATAATAACTTTTTTTTAAAATCATTAATTCATAAATTCTGCGTTGCAGGTAACAATACTAATTTTCCGCAGTTCCAGTACCTAACAGGTAATCGCACATATTTTTTTTCGAAAACGAGCGCCCCTATTCTAGATGTATTCCTTACCCATTGTGGGTACTCGAACTGTGGAAAATTAGTATTGGTACCTGCAATTCACAATGGTTAAGAAATATCTGCGTACTGATGCGGGCAGTTTACTGCGTATTCCCCAAAAGTTCGGTGTGAATTGCAGGTATTAATACTAATTTTGCGCAGTTGGAGGACCTAGCAGGTAATCGTACATACCTATATTGTGCGATCAAGTATATTCTTAAAAGCAGGTAGCTAACTTTTTTATCTTTATTTACTCCCATTTGATTGTGAAATATTATAAATCGAATAAAAATCGTATTTCTTGATAATTCCGTATGCATGGTGTAAGGTAATTTTTTCTAAAAATTATTGGACTCTCGCAAATGAAACATCAGGTAAAAGGTAGGTTTTAAGACTTTTTGTTTATAGGGTTAAAAGCCCAGTGATACTACTAGCGGCTGAAATCCCGTATTCTCACGTAGTGTCACTTAAAACATGCTAACTTCAAATGGCGCGAACTTGCGGAAACTTTTTTCCGTGTAGTAGGTGGATTTTTCGTGCTTTTAATGAATTCAAATTCAAAACATAGCCAAGCGGTGGAAACCTTCGAATCCTTCATCGCAATTAAAAAAAAAGAAACAAAATTTTAATAATTTTAATCTGAATATAACATGTAACTAAAGTCCGTATTTTTTAATAGGCCCTTGCTTGGAAAAAATTCTTAAACTGCAGATCTGAAAATTACTACGTTGCGAGTAAAAATTTCAACAATTTGAATATGTCAACTTCTTAAGCAATTTTCACTTTCTTTCATTAAATAAACAAACAAAAAATGATGACATCATCATAGTTCCGTACTAGGTCTTTATCGCCAAAAAGGAACTAGTGCGATAGGAACTAGATCCCCACCAGTCCAAAATCGGCGAAAAGTGGTACTTTTAAGAAACTAATTTTTTTCAGTTTTTTTCACTAGAAATCTATATCTAAAGTGACGAATTTAGAAATGGTTCGGAACTAAAGAAAAAGAGATGCAGAACGAACTAGATCCTATTTGTTGAATTTAGAACTATTTCGGAACTATCGAATAAGGGATGCAGCGGGGGGCTTGTTTACTTTACATAGATATATGTTCGGCGGCTTTTTCGTTCAAATACGCTTCTATTCTGCGCTTCGCAGATGCTTTTTCATAGCCTGGTAATACAAAACTAAAATTTGTGTTAACATTTCAACATCTTGGGACCGTCTGAAATCTAAGAAGCGAGCACCTCTGCAAACTCAGCTACAGCTAAAGGTATGTAAACGTACATTTCTTAAAATTTCAAATTGAAAACACATTTCTTCCAAAATAACTTAAAATCGCACACACGGAAGAACCAAAAAGATTGAAAAATCATGATACTTTTTTCTTTCGCCTGTCGATTTTAGAACTGGTTCGGAACTATAGAATTTAGGACTAGTTCAGAACTATCGAAAATGGGGTGCAGCGGGGGGCAATTGACACTTCCTAGGACATCGCCATGTTAAATTCGCCAGTTGCTTGTATGCAAAAGAGATTTATCGCGAACCAGTACTGGGTCTAAATGTACTAGAAGCGCACCAGTTCAGAACTAGAGATTTTCCCCACAGGGTAAGACTGCTATAGACTTTTAGGAATTGGGCGTGGTACCACTAATTTTATGACTACAAACGTATATTTCGGTAACCACTTTATCGATTTCTACTAAACATGGCTAAACTATATCATTAAGTCTAACTCATATACATAATCGAAAATGTTTGAAATCGGGAAAACACCCCTGCTTATCATGCAAATGTAGTTTAAAGAAAGTTGAAAGGACGATATTTGAAATCTGCGCCGGGTATATAAAGTTCGGTTTCGCCCGAACTTTACTCCTTTACTTGTTTTTTTTTTACGTTTTAGCATACAAATGTCACGTAACGCCAGATTGGAAATGCCCATGTGTTTACGTGATAGCTGTTAATCGTTCTTAAAAACACAGTCGATTTGCATTCCAACGTTCAGGTCCGGCCTTAAGCAACGAAGCGCAGTGGGCTGCCGTACATATAATTAAAACCGATTCGTGCAATAAAATATACGAACATACACATCTACATACATATGTATGTATTAAAGATGTTTTGAATGTCATATTTTTCACGTTCGCGAATGCGAATGCGAATTTTCGGAATGCGAATGTGCGAATGCGAACGCGAATATTAAGAATAACATTAAAAACGCTATAATCAACCTAAGTCACCGTTTTCATTACATAAAAATTTTGTAAATTACGCAGGCCAACAAGGTTTTCTAACCAAGAATCGGACTATACATTTCCGAAGGTCTTTCACGTGCTTAATTCGAATCTGCCCCCAGAATAACCCAATCACGTCAGGTTTTCGAGATATTCTAACCTAAAAGTACAAAAATCCAGAAAGATCATCTCGTTATCTAAAAGCACTACTCCTCCCCTCCAAAATTCATTTTAAAGCTTTAAAAAATCTTTATTTTTCACCGTGATGTCGTCTGTTGAATTTACTGAGTTTAGTCTGTATGACGGCTACAACCCCAGCTACAACGGTTACAACGGCAGTGAAGGCCCATCAATGTTGCTTGATATACTACTTAACCGTATAGCGCCTGAAGTTAAAAGCCAGTTATTGTCCGCCCCCTGGTTAGACAGATATTAGATATTAGAGTAGACTCTCTGCCCACGTACACATTCGCATTCGTATCATTTTATGCGAATGCGAATGTGTAAAATGATGCGAACCATTCGCATAACGAATGCGAATGCAAATATTCGCTACATTGCCTCAGAAACATTCAATAAAAAAAAAATTTATCAAACAAGCAATTAAAATCGATCTTCAGCATCAACTACGTTGAGTAAGCCAAATTCTAAAACGCGAGACAGACGGCCATACTTATGCAGAGAAACTAGCACCCAAATGCGCATAATCGAGCCTGGCAGCTACAGCCTTGTAACACGCAATTCTCCCCACTCGGCTACCGCGGACGCCAAACTCGCTTCTTTGTTTGCTTACTTGTACAAAAGACAACAGCTGGCCGTTTTTCCCAGTGTTGTCATCGAAAATTCACCTGATCCAAGTTAATTCCCAAAAATTTCGTGCATTTGTTCGGCTTCTTATGCGCTTTTGAAAGAGGAAAATGCAAGCGATTATTTTTTGAACAATAAATAAAACTCAGTAAGTAATCATTAGAAAGTAATTTTTTTAATAAAAGTTATACATAACCGTTACGGTCCCTGATATGAATTTCACGAAACTTATATAGAATCGCTCGAGTCGCCCCACGCTAAATCCGGCCTTCTTAACGTTAGCTAACAATTTAAAAGAGGCGTTAAAGTAGTGAGTTTATGAGCCGAACAAAAGTTTTGTTATTGTATGCTTCTATTCGTTATTGTATGATTTCTAGGAATTCAACGACTAAATGCGACGTATTAAATATTAATGCGCAAGACGAGAATAAATTAAATATATAAATGTACACATCAATCCACTAAAACATAAATTAGGCCGGACAATCATCATAGGAGCAGCTGGTCAAGAGTAATGCAAAATTATAGATTAATATTTTCATTAATTATCAGTTAATAGATGTGCATATGTACATACAAAGGTTGTGTGTAAAAGAATTTGATAGATAGTATAGAAGTGCTTATATGTACCCACGGACGTATGTAGTAAAAGTATATCAGACCGTACCAGAAAAAAAAAATCGCCATACACCTTTGAAACTGAAGTGTTTTTGCAAGGCAATTTCGACTTTTTTTCGGGCGCAGAGGTTGCCTGATTACATTTTGCGTCATATCTTGGGCATTTACAGTCGGATCGTAATGTAGAATATATCGATGTACCCAGTACCCAGTTCTACTACTTAACCATCAGTTCTTATCACCCTAAAGTAACACCCGAATGTCATAAAATTTAACCTCGCTGAAATTCATTTAACTCTTGCTAAGGAAGTATTTCGATTATTAGCAAATATAATTGATTAACAAATTTATTTATATGCCGAACGTACGTGCCACCGCAAAATGTAAAAAGGCGACCCCTAGATTCGACCAAAAAATTAAAAAAATTGTTTCGAATTTACCTTGCAAAAATACTTTAGACTCGAAGATATACGGCGAATTTTTTTGACCAATAATATGGTACGGTCAACTGTACACAATTACCAACGTTTTATTGAAAACTAACTGGCAAAAATATCGCGATTTATTACTTATCGCCAATAGTGGCAAGCTCCTACAAACAATTTCACGCTTTTCACGATTCAAAGTTTTAAATTATAAAAATCTGTTGCCTTGGACGGGATTATACAAGTAATCCGAGCTCAAAGTGTCTGTAAATCTGTAAATTATTCATCAGTAATAGTCTATTTTAAATTTTATTACATAACGGGTGTGCCTCACGCCTTTCGTATTTATTTAGAGATGTCACCACTATCGCCAAGTGAAGGCAGGAGTTTAAATGTTAAGAACTTGAATGTAGATTAGTGAAGGCATTGTGGAAAATCATGCCTCGACCCAAACGAGAAGGAAGTGTTCAACACCGATAATGACAGGTTTCTTTTATGTGTGACTTTATGCAAACAAGGCAGGCTAGATGAATAAATTTGGGTAATTTAGTACTGATCCTAAACAAAATATACCGTTAACCTCGTCAGAGCTAAACAGAAATCGCATACATATGTATGTATCCGATTCGACTGGAGTGGAAGGCCAAATTTACCAAAAACATTAAGGCAGTTCCGTTTATATTTTTCCTGCCACAGCATCTGGAAGGATGACTAGTGACAGTTTCTGATGAGATTCGTCAAACACATTAATTTTTCTAGAAAGGGAGAATTCAACGTTCAGCCCATGTCACTTTTTGAATTCGTGTCATAACTTAAAAAAGTAAAACTCGAGAGACACGGATTTAAAGGTTTTAAAGTTACATATACTGGTAATCGATACAGCTATGAAATTTTTACACGTGTTACTTAATTTAGATCGCTGGATCTCCATAATTTTTGTACATCACTGAAGCAACACTTAGCATAAACGTTTCACCTAATTTGTTCAGGGCGTACATTAAGTCCAGCTCCCAACTAGAACACTATCTCTACTACGTCTACCGGCGCCTCAACCTCAATACCTCAAACGGCACTAGCTAAAAATTCACATGCCCACTTAAACCTACTCCTTGACATCCATTTAAGGACTCACAGATGTTTGCGAGCTTGCAACATATTATTATTAATTGTTTCTTTTCCTCAATTACATTTTTACATAACATTATTTTTATTCATACATAAGTACTTAACGCCCATAGCCTCCTCCACCACCACCGCCAAAGCGTCCACCACCACCACCTCCACCCAAGCGACCGCCTCCGCCTCCTCCCCTTAGTCCACCGCCGCCACCACTGTATGAACCACCACCACCACCAAAACGACCACCTCCGCCACCACCACCGCGTTGAGCATGACTTGCAAAAGCTAGACACATCAAAATCAGTAGAAGAGGTAGTAGCTTCATGCTGACAAATTTTGTGTATAGTCAGGCAAAACTACAGCTTTTATACTGCCGGCTGTTATAGCGTTTTACGCAAATACAAACATACTATAGATACTATCTATTTACAAAATAATTACAAAAAGTATTCTTCATATCAATGCATTTCTTAAGTAAAATTCGTGACCGAGGGAAGGGCAGGCATGGGCAATAAAGTGACTATACATTGAAAGCAAACAATATTAATTTCAGTTAAAATCAAATGAATAGGCATACATACATAGTATGTATTTAAATATACATACTATATCTACAATGTAGATATGTATGTACATACATATATGTATGTACGTATATATATTTACATATTTAAAATTGTTTAATAATTTAAGCAATTCAATCTATTTTATTTAATGCGATAATTTATTTGTTTATTCACCGATTTGTATGCACTACAATATAATTAGTGCCGCGCCTAGTGGAAAAACTTAAATGATCTTGATCGGTTAATATCAGCGAAGCACGACATTGTTGGACATAGGAATTAAAACAATATTGATGGCATACGAGTTATGCCTGCTCTAGTTTTGATAAGATCAACTCCCCATAGCAAAGCTGCAAATTTGCCAGCGCTGTAAATAGCTATGTTTTCTTGGGCAATGATCGCGATCCGGATAGAAATTTTTCAAGCAAATGCAACAACAGAGATATGATCCAAAAGACCTGGTTCAATTTATGATCTGTTCTTTTTTTGTTTCACTGATAATTTAGCAGCACTGTTTGATAGCACCGGCATATGAATGTATACACAAACATATATTCGGGTATTGCTTCGTTTAACTAGCTTGAAATAAATCGTCTTTATGTAAAATATTTGTTTAAACGAATATATAATTTTTCATCATTTAGTGAGTTAATTTTAAATAATTTCTTCTTCTTCGTGCTAGTAGTATATAATTAGTACTGCAAATCCAAATAAGAATAATCCAGATCGTTCCCGTGAGAAATGATCCTGATACTGAGCTGGATAACCCAAGAAAACACGACTTAAGTGTTCCAACATTTTCCACGCACTTCCTATGACTATCACTACTGACCAAACCTTTTCTGAAAGCATAGTTAGCTAACAAATTGTAGCCAGTTATGAGTCCAATCAAAAGTCTTGAAGTCGTTTATTTGTAATAATATTAAACTCAGCATGGCCCTGAATACTTAGGATTCTCGTTGTAGCCAACTTTTATTCTCCTATCGGAACATACCAATATCACATATCTTTTTCAAAGTCTGTAGGGAAATTGGTATTTTTGCATGATTTTTAGCACCTTTTGGTTTCGCTTAATACAGGCACCCAAGGCAAATTAGTTTTCCATATAGGCCATACGATTTTTAGTTAATTTCCGCATTCTAGGACAATTTATGCCTTATTTAACTATATGGATTTTAGTGCTGCTTAGTTATTCATATATGTATAAGTTAATTCCTTTACCATGGGTATTACTGTCGTTGAGAAGCGCCGCCAATTTCCTGACAGCTGTGACTTTCGGCTGAAAAGTTTTGACAGCTTAAATTATTGGTTTATTCCTACTTACACGCCTTCTAGTATTTTTGAACCATCTGTGAACCCATGAATACTACTAGCTCCGGCCTGCAAACCCGTGCGCAAATCATCCTCCGCAATTGTGGTGGACGCACTTAATACATACATATCCAGCTCATGTTTTCCTCAAGCAAATGTACTATACCCATATGATGTGCTTTTGAACTAACCAGTGGCATTCAGCCATAAAGCAGTTTTCATGGCTTCGTTTTTAGCAGCAATTAACTTAACTTACCTTAAGATCCGGCGCTGCGTTTAGAAACTCTTACAACTCGGTTCTGAACATTTCAAGGATCTAAAGTCCTACTTAACCGAGGATCAACTCAAACATATACAATGTATGTGCATATGTCCAATATACCCCGCACAATTTCAACCAACTCTAAGCAGGTCATTTCCCGGACGTAAGGTTGGATGAGCCATCTGACAGCACTTATTAGGCGCACAACCGTAAGCAAACTTGATGAGATGCATCAACAGTAATAGGATTTGATGCCATTATTTATTTTCAACTGATATCACAAATATTCTTAAGGATATAACTTCATTTGTGAAACCTTATTTTGATGCATAAGAATTTAACGTCCTCCAATCATGCGACCGCCTCCTCTGCCTCCACTCATCACACCACCACCTCTGCCTCCACCGCCAACTCCACCACCCATACGTCCACCGACGACTCCGCCGACTCCTCCTCCCATACGTCCACCACCACCGCGTTGAGCATAGCTTGCAACAACTAGACACACCAAAATCAATAGAACAGAGAGCAGTTTCATGCTGACTTTTGTGCGATCCGACAAAACCGCAGCTTTTTATACTCTTCGTGGTAAGGGAATTTTACTCCAAAACATACACAGAGATACATACATATGTATTTATACAATGATTACAAAATTATTCTTCAATTTTTAAATTTGTACTTAAAAATTCGTGACATCTGAACTGCACATACAGGGTTCTGTATTAAGGACGCTTTAATTTAATTTTATTTAATTTTGCTAAATACTTAGGGCATTCGACCGTAGAGGAAGGGAATCAATAGCATGTGTAGCTCGGCCCAAAGACATGAAGTAAATGTTACTCTGGTAAATTGAATTCAATATATACTCACGCAGCTGATCATTAGGATTCAGGCAAAAGGCGTACTTTCCCCTTTGCTCGGGTGCTTGGTAATTAATTCTCTTCTTTTCGTTCTATATGACTCTCATGTCTACGCCCAGGCCTTTGCAATTGAAGAACACCAAAACTACTATTGTGCACTTTATTAGAAGGAGAAGGGTGGGCGGCCTTATCCTCCCTGCCCTTAAATGAGTCACTTACTCACATTTCTTCCGAAGTAAAGTATTTAGGTGTAAGCCTAGATGGTAAACTTCAGTGGAAATCTCACGTTGAACAAACTACGTTCAAAGACTTAACAGCGCTCAAAGCTTTTTCTATTCATGCCTCAGGAATATGGAAACGTATGTAGGTACTCTTTTATTTAAATTTGAAGTTTAAACGTTCGGTTGGCATCCCCTTTATTTTAATCATTTTACTTATGAAATCAATCAACACTAATTTCAATTATAATCAAATTTATATGCATACAAAGTATGTAAATACCTATTAAAATACTTTTAGCAATTTAAGCAATTCAATTCACCTACTACCATAATAAGCGTATTGTATACATATTGTAAACAAAATGAAATCACTTGGATCGGATACGATCAGCGAAGCGCAAATGACAGTTAGTGTGCTGGAATATTGAAAGAAAGCAATTTTGATTACCTATGAGTTATCGCATCGGACTCAACTTTATTAGGAGTTATCGCAATTGTCGATTTATCGAGTTTACAAGTTATTGGGACTCCAAAGTAAAGCAATTTGCACTTTAGCCATAGGTAGTTAATAGCTGTCCATGGCTAAAGCTTTGCGTCCAGACTAGGGATGTTTATTTTTACGATTTTTACGATCTCAGGATTTTCGGGATGTCATTGGTTCAATCCCCGGGATCCCGGGATCAATCTCGGGATTTAGATATTTATTATTTTTCAACAACTTAACATGAAAAAATTGCATCAATATGGTTTGAGAAGCTCTCCTGCCATATAATAAATAATAAGTAAATGGGTTTGGAACGTACTTTTTTATTTAAAGTGAAAATTATTTCATAAGTAACAAAACGAAAGACAGTAATTAAATTTATATGCATTTGGTAATACTTCAGCGTGTACATATCTGATAAAGTAATTTAAGGTACAAATGTCGAAAAAAGCTCCATGCAAAAAAAATAAGTCAACAAATTTTTTTTCTGGTTGAAATAAGTTTTATAATACTAGTGGCAGAAATAAAAGAAGCGCCTTAGTTCAACCAGTTTTGTCTATATTCCTTTTGTTTATTCAAAATTTAAATTTTTTTATAAAAGTCTACCTCATATTACATATAATTAACTGCATATTAATGAGCATTTCTCTGACGTCATGATTTTTTATTTTTAAATACTATAATTCCAAAAATACGATTAATTCCAAAATTTATTTTAAAAATTCAGTGCAATGTGAAACAAAAATATGGGTACCAAATGAAATATTTTTTTTTAGGACAAATAGGAATTGAAAATGGCCCTTTTATTTTATTTTTCTTTTTTAAGCTAACGTATACGGAATAAAATGCAGACTATTTCTAGGCAAATTTTTTTAAAATTCTGGTAAACACAGGAGCCAAACTAAATATACCATAATCGACTGTACAATCTTAGCAAGCATTACACTAAAAATTACGTCGTTTTATTTTATAATACTGAAATAATTGCCTTGAAAGCGAACGGACTCTGAAAATTTCCTTGTAAATTTTGTATACCGAAAGGACACCTAAATATAACTATGAACTAATTATCGTCTAAATGGCTAAAAAAATAATACTCAAATTGGCACAATAAAGTCCCAAAAAATATTTTTAAAAAAGCCCTCCGCACTATGCCTGAAAACTTAAACTGGCCAATCGTTAAGGACATGAATCTCTTCTATAAAAATATTTGTTGGAAATTTCGACAATATCTATGTGAGGGGAAAAGCAATATTTGTTGCATCCGAAAGTATAGCTGGTTCTTTTTACTGCTTCAGTTCGTACTTCATTCCGCATACGTTAATAAAGTTAGTCCTTACACTTAAAAAAATTATAGCCATGGCTGCTATGTTTTCTGGTGCTGGATGCTATGTTCTTAGTAGAAATCGGGATAGTGGCTGTTTATTACTGTCGCTGCTATATTTTATAATAATAGAAATAGTGGATCACGCTATGGTTTATCATTGGGTTTCCTATGTACATTGCCTCACTTGCTGGATAAAATTGTAGCTACCGCTATTTAGCATTGCAACGACTGCTATGTGGCATTGCAACGACTGCTATGTAGCATTGCCTCACTTGCTAGATAAAATTGTAAGTACCACTAAAATAATGGCTAGTGACGATGAATAAAAATGCATTGACTGCAGTTGTATATTGTTTTATTTTCATTTTATTAAAGCAACGACTGCTATGTGGCATTGCAACGACTGCTATGTAGCATTGCCTCACTTGCTAGATAAAATTGTAAGTACCACTAAAATAATGGCTAGTGACGATGAATAAAAATGCATTGACTGCAGTTGTATATTGTTTTATTTTCATTTTATTAAATTATAGGCTTTAATTAATAGTTCACATTTTCCTTAATCTACTTATATATCTTATATTTTCCTTAATTTACTCTTATAATACCATATTTAAGGAATTAAAGTGTATTAAATTGTATGTTTTAATGAAACCATGTGTTAAAATTATTGCTTGTTTTTCATTTATTAATTCTACGATATCGCAAAATCGGTTGCAATCGTAATACAAGGTATTCATTTTTTTTAGAAATACATACACTTTTGAGTTTGCTTTACTGAATCCAATCTCCTCCACAAGACCATATTGCGTATATTCGCCATTGTGCCCAATTTCTAACACAACATTAGCTTTAATAATGACATTGCAAAAATAAATCCATTTATAAAATTCAACATCTTTATCTTCATTTAATAATTTTTTAAACATTTGTGAATAATTTTGAATTTTTGGCCCAAATGACTTAATTTTTTGCGAAATGTTAAATGTTTCAAAATCAGTTTTTTGTTTTAATGTATACCGTTTCAATATTGATAAGCATATGTTTCTGCGAGATTTTGTTGATCTTGCAATTTCTTTAAAAACTTTATGCTTACTCTCAAAGCGCATTGACCATACTTGCGTTAGAGGTCCAATATTTCAAATAACCCTTGGATAGTGTAGCATTAAATGGTGTTTGGGTCTTAGAGGTAGTTGAAAAATTTCTACAAACATTTTATGGTGCTCTTTAATAAGTATTTCTAATTGAGAAATCATACTATTTGAAATAGAATCTGACATATATATATATAGAATCTACATACTTCTGTATAAACGTCCAAATTGGTTTACATGCGTCCGCATACGCACAGTTCAGTGATTGTGTAATTTTGAAGCAAGCGTCAATTGCCAGCAACGCAGTCTCAAATAAAAATAACGTCTCATTGACAACAACATAAGCTGCTGTGATATTTTCTGCAATCGGATTATATAAATTTAAAAAACAAAATTAATTTTTCAATCAAAATGTACAAACCATAACTGGTACCAATCAAAATTATGCTGGGTTGCAGCGTGGCCTTTCTTTGTGCTGCATCGTTTTTTAGTTGCTTCACTTTCTCAAGTACTAAGTTTCCATCCTTAAGAATGTTTCAGTTTTTAAAAATAGATAAATAAAATTAATTATGCCAACTTACTTCATGCAAAGCCAAAAAGCAACCAGTAACCTCTTGCTTAGTCAATTTTCGCCTTTTTTTTGTCCCCTCACACTTGGTGTACGTGGAATTTGTGAGACAATGACATAAGATTAAAAAGCCTTTAAATTGGCAACTGCCATTCAAAATATCGGAAAGGTCCTTCGACTTTTTATTTTTGGCATACTTGCACAGTTTTCTTTCAATTTCAGGCCACAAAGAACTAATTTTGTCGGCACTTAGTGGATGATTTGCACTTGAAATGTCGCACTTCAACTTAAAAATGCAATTTTGACAGCTGATCGAGAGTGAATTGGCATAAAAAAGCCGAAACAGCAGCGAACATAGCCATAAATGCTAAACACATAGCCATAAATGCTAAACACATAGCTCTCACAGCTATGTTACATTGCTACATCAGCTACCGGCAATGCTATGAGTTTCAGATGTTTATATTAGCGGCTGGTGCTATACAAACGGCACTATATACCATAAATACTTGCTGCCACAGTGATTTATGTTGGCTTAAAAATAAAGCTACTACGGCTATAATTAATACTGATCATGCTATATACATAATAGAAATCGCTTTAATATTTAGCGTATGCAGTAATAACACGGCTGCTATGGTAAATAGCAGAGGAATAGTGATTCTGTTTTTTGAGTGTAACATATAATTTTTTCAAAAATAAGAATTGCAAAATTTTAAGGATATTCAAGGATAAAATTATAAAAGGGTATTTTCAATACCTACCCGTCCCTTACGCACCAAAAAATGTAATGTGTTTTAACTCTACAGAATCTTTTCTTCCATTTCATACCGATACTATTTTATTAAGTACTAGCAGAGCACCCGACGTCGTTCGGGGTAAACAAATCAAAATATAAAACAGTAATACAAATATTCAGTTCAGCATAATTTAAAGGAGACAAACTAATTTCTTTGTTTACATTAAGGCATCCTTATGAGCCATACTTTTAGCTTTATCATGCTTTAACTAATATAGATTGATCATCACTTGTACTACAAATCTCGTTCCATTATTACTATTAGGTGGATTAAGGTAACGATCAAATTTCTAAATTAAAATTAGACTACTATGGTACATTCCGTTTAGCTGCCTATTCGCTTAGCTGTTTTAGTATAGTTGTACTTTTCTGGTAGAATGCTTAATTCGGAAGGAGTTTTATTCATTATGAATTAACCTTTTTCGTTTAACAGCATCGCGCGATTAATCGATTTAAACGATTTAATCTTTCCATTTCCAAATTATCTAAAGACGGCAAGGTTTCAAAAAAAACACACAGTTTTAAATATCCGAATTATCTAATAGATGAACACATATATGTATATCCCCCTTTTACAAACTCATTTATATATACTTTACTCTAAACCTAGATACCTATGTCTGAATACCAAATTTCAAGTTCATGTGACTTATGGTTCCCAATTTATGGATGATTAAAAATTCCACGCCTACGGGATGTGCCACGACCCCTTTAACAAACTCGTTTATACATACCCTCCTATAAGCACCTACCATTGGTATGTCTGCATACCAAATTTCAAGTTCGTGAGACTTATGGTCCCAAAGTTACAGCTGATAAATTATTCTGCGCCTACAAAAGAAATATAGCCAACCTGGTCAACATAAAGCGTTTCTATTATTGCCACCAGTGCAAATTACAAATCCCGAAAATCCCGGGATTCTAGGCAAATAATCCCGGGACTAAAAAAAGACTGGGATCCCGGGATTCCTAGTCCAGACGTTTGTATTTTAAAATCAAGTGAGAGGTCAATAATAATTAATGGTACCATCCTTTGAATACTCGCAGCTAGATGCAACTTCGTAGTAAAACCATTCGATGATTGTGATCGTTTAGAAGACATTTTAGTCGAACGATAGATCTGACTGTAGGTTACTAAGTATACCAAAATTCTACGACAATATGTCTAAACAAAGGGGTTATGGCTCAAGTACGCATCATTAACATTGTCCTGCTGCACCTAGCTCTTCAATTACTTATATTCGTAGGAGTTTTTACTTTCATTGTCAACCCGTAGGTGCAAAGTAGAAGGAGTGAACAGAGTTATAGGTCTTTCAAAAAAGCCTTAGCGTCTTTAATACACAAAGTCTCTCGTTGCTGTTTTCACGATCTCTTAGGCGAATCAAGTTAAGTTTCGTTATTCAAGAACAATATGAATAATACATTGATTTTTCTTTTAAAAATTGGGAGGGTTCAACGTCATTTTTGGTATATAGCTTGTTCACCATTTTTACTTAGAATTGGAAGTAGAATTCGAATATGCCATACAGTTTTTTCGAAATTAAATTACTCCGCCCTAATACATACACATTGCATACTACAACTTATTTTTCTTATGGTGATTTTGGTTCTTCCAAAATATGTGGCCTTTTTATTGCCCCTTTCTCTTTTCGTATTCGCAAAAAAGGCTCATTCTCTGCTCTTTAAAGCAATAATATTATGAAATGCGTGAGCTAGACAAGGAATGAAGGCAAAAACATGCCCTTTTACAGGGTTAAGTGTGACATCAAACACATTTTGCACCGGGGAAAGGCAAAATTTTTTGAAGAAACTAAATCACCATTAGACTAAAAAATGTGGTGCACAGAAGTGCAAAGCACAGACAGAAAAGAAGCAAAGCAACTTGCATATCGATGGTCCTCTGCAATAACGACAATGCAAAAAGTGCATTAACCATCTGCATATCTGCCAATACCAATCGGTGTCAAAAAAAACGTATCCAGTTATAATACATTAGTTGTATTCACCGAATTGAGCAAGTGGCCTGGCACGGTTGTCAACAGTCGTTGCTTGAGCTCATCTGCTCTTTTGCCAGGCTGCCAGGGCACTTGCTCAATTTGGTGAATACCACAATTATTCCTTCAGTCTACCCCTCCGTATAAATGAAACACAAACGCAAATTTTACTCAAGTACATATTTTAGATTTCGTAGATTTACTATAATACAAATTTGTTCGTTTGTCCATTTAAAAGTGCTCAGCGTTTGTAACCGCCGCCACCGCCGCCGCCTCCGAAATATCCACCACCACCTCCTCCATATGGACCACCACCGCCACCGCCATAAGGAGTTCCACCGCCACCACCAAATGGCCCACCACCGCCTCCACCATATGGCCCACCACCGCCTCCGCCGCCGCCATACGGCCCACCACCGCCTCCTCCGTACGGACCACCTCCGCCTCCACCGCGTTGAGCCTGACACGCAACACTCAGACCCACCAAGAGCAACAGAGCCGTTAAGAACTTCATGCTGATCGATTTGAAGTAGTACAAAATCATAGCGAATCAGTCGCTTTTTATACTGCTTGTGATATGGTATTCTACGAATTTATTTCGCAACAACAAAAACGGATTGCTGCCATCATATTGACGAGAATATTTGTTTATTTTGCATTTATGAATGTGTGTACATAAATGCACATGAATACTTATGTATGTATGTACAATAGGTTGACTGAAATTCGTGACAAAGGGAAGCGCTAGTAAAATAAAGCGTAGACAACAATAATGCAAACGGTTATAGACTCTGTCCGCGTATAGGTTAGGTCAGGTTCGCGTATTTTCCCATTGGCGATTGGAGTGCGAAATATCATTTGCAAAAACGTTTGTGTTTTTACTTTAACCCTTAATTGGGCGCATAAACAAAATCACACAATCAGTCGCATGGGGTCCCCAGTGACCCCGATAAAACTGTTGAAAAAAGAGTTTTCAAAATAAAAAAAAACGAAGTGTGTATTATCAAAAATATCAAAGTACTATCATTAACTTAAATAAAAACATAACATATTTTCGACTTCAAACTTAAAAAAAAATTAAAAACTTACCTCCCCCAAAAAATGTTACGTTACTGGTCGCATGGGGTCAGCACTCAAGCGAGTAGCGACACATATATACGCGACGATGTTCTAGCCGTGACTAAATAAATAAAACGAAATGTGTATTGTCATAAATATTAAAGATTTTCATTATAGTTATCTTTAAGAAAGAAAATCATAACTTTGACTTCAAACTTGTTAAAAGAGTAGCGACACATACGTGCACGCCGATGTTCTGGCAGTGACTAATTTAGGTAGCCCGAGGGGAGTTTGGAAGCTAGCTCGAGCGTGAGCACGCTCCAAGCACTCCAACACATTTTTTTTTTGCAACTTGAAATAGCCTTGACCCCATGCGCCTAATTAGGGGTTAATTGATTTGTTGCGGTATTTCTGTAAATGAACGAACTGTTCAATTAAACGAGTATCGGTTAATTAATTTCCTGGTTAATTGAACCAAAAATTTTGCAATTTTTGAAGTGCAATTAAACGTGTTTGCCCACGTGCATTGCAGTTATGAAGCGCAAGAAATTATTGATCGAATGAAATAAGAAATAACTTTATTAAAGCAATTATTTTGTGTGTTTTAAGTGAACTTATCATTGCACCATGGTAAGTAAGATAACTACCAATGTCTATTTATTGCTTGAGGAGTTTCGATGATTTCCTTTCGTTTTATTTTCGTGAAATAAGAAATTTTAGGTGAAAACGGATTTTTTATTTAAAGAGCTTATTTCTCCAAAAAGTTTCACATGGCATATATGGGAAATTATTGCCCAATGAAGATGAAAAAAAAATCCTGCCTCTTAAGAAAAACCTTCCGTTAATGTCATGAGAAAGGTGGGAAAAACTTCAACATTATCTTATCTGATAAATTACTTTTAAAGTGATATGCAAATATGTAAAAGCATGCATTTAATGTTAAAAATCAGTACAATGCTTTTCGGTTAGTATACTTTTTTCTATTAGTTTCTAAACTTATTTGTTCCTTTAGCTTACTTTAAAAAAGTGACATTCTGGAATATATTTTACAAAAATGCAAAAATAAGAAAAAAGCTTAATTTTTTAAAAGTTTGAAAGCAGTTTCGTATTCTGCACAAATTTTCACGTGAGTAAACGATTTGAGAGGATAAATTTATCAATATTAAAAATATATAAAAAAACAGCTGCCATGTACACTTTGTTTGGAAATGACCCATATGTAAGCCGTATTCGATTCGCCAATCACTCGGCGAATAGCGTATCAGTAGATTTAGATATGGCTCATGAAATGATGATGTTATACTGGAACAAAAAACCGTCCAAAAACGTTTTTAGTATATATGTAAATGAAATTTTTAGGAAAAATAGCGGCACTCCCTAATGTTTCAAGTGGACTTGAAACTATACTGAGAAAAATAATGCATAGCAAAAATGAATTCTTTATATTTGATTATCGTTTAAAAATGTTTGTATTTTAAAATAATACTTTGTATGTAAATTAGCGTTGCCAAATGTCCCGTTTTTGCCGGGACACGATTTTTCCCGAATTTTCGAAAATTTCATTATTCATTTCGACCTGTAAATTTCTACTCAATATGGTCATGCTTTAACGGAAGAAAAATAATCAATGGTAATTTTTAGCGACTTGAAACTTGCACTTTATTATACTAAAATTTAATGGGCTATACAACTGCTCGAAATCTTTCTGGAAATCTAATTAAAAATATCGAAATTTTGATGACAATTTGTTTGAGTTTAATTTGAACTTTTTGTAGGCTTTAAAACTTTAGTTTGTGTGGTATCTGATAAATATCGACCCATATTTTAAACGAAAATTATTAACAATAATAAACAAAGATTGCCAACAGCATCATTTTGAATTTTGCTGCTATTTTTTTGACCGCAACTGAATCTCTTACTTTGTTTTTATGGTTTTGTTGATTATATGGCTATGTATATAAATATTTTTGTATAAATTAAAAAGTGTTGTCTGAACACTACTTCATTGAAATGGATCACCAAATAATTCAATATTTGTTGAAAAATCATCTAACTTTGGGAAATTAACAATTTCAGCATTTAATACTAAGTAACCTTAAATTGGTTGAAAAAAACATCTGTATATAAATGCATCAAATATTTTTACATTTTTGATTATACAAAATGTACCGTAAGAAACAATTTGTGTCTTGGAAGTATGAAAAAGTATCTGTGAAGTGCAGAACGAAAGCATATTGAAACGAAACATACTGACTTTGAAGTGCTCGAAGCCGAATGCCTTTTAAAGTAGTTGAAATCAAATGCAGAGTCGGATAATTGAATGCTTCCTAGAACATCGCCATGTTAAAGTCAACAGTTCGTTCCAAGCAGGAAAATCAGATCTTCAATTTGTTGTAGTGGGTAAAAAACTGGTTGAACATCAATATTCAAACTAGTTTCTTTCCGTACTGGGTATGTATACCAAGCACACAGACCTTGCGAATATCGTTGGACCACGTAGTCTATTTGTGGCATATTAAAGTACAGTGAAACCCGCTTAAGTACCCCCCCGCTTAAGTACCTAACCCGCTTAAGTAACCAACATTTTTGGACACCGTGAATTTTTTAATATAATCAGAAGAAAATCCCTATCTTAAGTACCTCCCCGCTTATTTACCCAACCCGCCTAAGTACCTCAATTTTTCGTGCCCCATTTACAATTTACTTATAATTTTCCCCTTTTAAGTGCTCTTTTAAAATTCCTTAAAATATTTACGTATTTTCAAATTCAGTAGCAGCGCTAAACACCTTCGGTAAAAAAAATATTACACTAAAATTTAATGGGCTATAAAACTGTATACACAAAAACACTTCTCAGGAAAAAAGTTTGAAATAATGATGAATTTTTTTTTAAGTGTTCTACAAAATCTTAAGCTTAGGTTTATATGGTATTTGTTAGGGAATGAACTGCATTTTGATTGATTGAAAAACCTTAAAAATTAATAAATGAACATAAGTGGCAAACAATAACTTTGACTTTTTAAGCAATTTAATTCTTGTAAAAATGATATACCATTGCACTAAATATTTGTTTAATAAAGTTTGGTATTGAAAATGGGCAAAATCGTACAATAACCACGCCTACCTCCCATATAACGGTAATTTTCAGAAATACGCTCAAAAACATGAAATTGAGTTGTGCCGTTATTGAAGAGGACCATCGATATAATGACGCTTTTTTCTTCCATTAGCCCTTTTTGTGCTTTTATGAAAATTTCCAACGGAACACTGCAGACCTTGAGGTTTTGTTGAGGTCCACCAACTTTCTAGCTGGTATAACTTTGGTCGTTGTCTATATGTATGTAAGTATAAGGGTCTGTACAATCCCTAGAATAATATGGGATAATCGAGAAAGGTTCTGTCGTAACTTTCTTCAAGTGTGTGAATTGACTTATAATATAATAATAGATTGGCGCTTACACATATGTTAGTGTTTGGCCGAGCTTCTCCTCCAAATTGTGGCGTGCGCCTTGATGTTGTCACACAAAGCGGAGGGACCTACAGTTTTACGCCGACTCCGAACGGCGATTGTATTTTAATGAGAAGCTGTTTTTCATGGCAGAAATACACTCGGAGGTTTGCCATTGCCTGCCGAGGGACGACCGCTGTTAAGAAAAAACCTTTTTCTATATTTTTATGGGATGTTGCTTTGACCAGGGCTTGAACCCAGGTGCTGATGAGTGAAAGCGCGCACTGCTTACCACTACACCACAGTGTGAATTGACTTAGCACAGACAAATACTAAATGAAAATATATCTATATATATAAAAATGGTGTGAAAAATGTATAGTAATTCATCAATTGAGAACGGTTGGGCCGATTTGGCAAATTTTTTTTTTCAGTTGTTCGTAATTGCCAGGAGAAGGTTTTTAAGAAAGAAAATTTTGGGAAAACCCTCCGGTGGACCAGGGACCGATCTATTCGAAAAATCGTATTTATGGTCCGATTTGCTTAAAATTTGGTACGTAGGTAGCTTTTTGCCTATGTAAGCATATAGGATCCTTTTTTCCGGGAAGTGGACCAGGGACTGATCTATATGGAAAAATCGTATTTATGGTCCGATTTGCTTAAAATTTGGTACCTGGGTAGCTTTTTGCCTAGATTAGCACATAGGATGCTTTTTTCCGGGAAGTGGAGCAGGGACCGATCTATTCGAAAAAATCGTAGTTATGGTCCGATTTGCTTAAAATTTGGTACGTAGTTAGCTTTTTGCCTAGATTAGCATATACGATTATTTTTTTCCGGATATATTAAGGGAGCGTGGCATCACCCATGCATATCGAATTTTTTTTACCGTATATCTCTGAAAGTATTTGTGGTAATGTCCTGGAAATTGGTATAGAGATTTTGGGGCTACTGGAAAAGGGAAGTGGTGCTTTCCAAACTTATTGAAACTTTTACCTATCTGTAAATATATACACCCAGAGTACAGTGTTTTTTTTTCTTTTTCGTAATATTTTTTTTTGTACCAAATTTTGAATATGCAGTTTTGTAGTTCACTCAATTTCAGTATCATAAAGTGCAAGTTTTTAATGGCTATAAGATACTGTTGATTTTTGAGAATTTTTTTCGCTGATGATGTTGCGCATTTTCTCCGTATAACGAATGCGTGAGAGTTTTTTTGTATGGGAAAAAATGCCGAAGAGTGTCAGTAAGTAAAAGACTTATTCTGGCGGCTTAACTCCTAAACGACCGAAACGATTTTAATGATAATTTTTAGTGGTTCTGGAACCGAATTATTGCTAAAAATCGTCGATTCGGAGGCGCAGGGATCAAAGTTAAATTACTCCCGTTAAATCAACCATCAGAACCATTGCGGTCCTTGCTTTACGGTGACTAAACAGAATGTGGACCAATGATACTCACCAGTTTGTAAATTGCCACCAACTATACTATACAGATTCAAGGACGATTCACTATCGAGCCGCAAGGACTTCTTCTCCGTATAACGCTTTCGTCAGGTTATTTAAGACGGCAATGGGGATATGCCTTCTGTTGACCACAAAACCAAACAAACTTGAGTTGCTGGCGAAAACGTTGGACAAAATATTTCAATAAAAAAATTTATTTTGGGCGGGACGAAGTTCGCCGGGTCTGCTAGTTTAATAATAAAAAGCTTTAAATTTTTGTTTTCCATTTGTTTTATTTTCAAAATGTCCAGCGAATCGTATCAACGGCCACCGCCACCTCCTCCGCCAAGAGGACCACCGCCTCCACCACCAATGGGGCCACCACCACCACCACCTCCAATAGGACCACCACCGCCTCCTCCTATTGGACCACCACCTCCGCCTCCTATTGGGCCGCCACCACCGCCACCAAACTGCGCTTGACTGGATGCAAACAAGCAAACCAAGAGCGACAAGATCACAAGAAACTTCATGCTGTTCGTTCTGTTATTATGTAAAAAATCAGAATGCACGTCTATTTATACGAAAGGTAGATGCAGCCTCTTAATCGTGCACTTTAATCTTGTCGCTCGTTTCAGTAGAAACGTTTTGCCTCGAGCGAATATATTGCAACTAGAGAAAAACAAAAGAAAATTGAAACAAAACAGTAAAAAGTGAAGCAAATACTAGACATCGATTAAGTATGAATATATGTGCTTTTGTACATTAGAGTGGTCCACCTAAAGAAACTGAATTTTTCCAGGTGAAGCATAATAGCTCTACGTTTTTCACTTTACATGATTTGAAATGCACGGCATTGGTCCACTCCTAGACATTCCAATATACATAGATATAAATTTAAAATGCTCTGCAGCTAAAAGCGCTCTAAGGCTTAGAGCATTTAGCAGGCTATACACATTTTAGACGAAATTGAAGCGAAGCAGAGTGGCCTCGGCTATCAAGGAGATCAGCTTTGAACATAACCTTGATGTCCCGGGAATGTGAAATTCCTTTCAAACTTTCAGAAGAATGCAATGTTTTACAAGCTCAGGTCGACAACGACTAGATCGATATGGTTTGAGGAATGTCGTAAACTTCTTAAATCTATTATGCAGTACATCGACAATCTTTGCTGGGTCCTAGAACAATATTTGGGGAACGGGCCCAGGCATACAACCCTATCTGAGTTGCCTGCGCGCACAATTTGAAGAGAAGTCCATAGTAGGTAACAACAGCTGGTATTCTACGTATTAAAGTTATCGCGATATTTTTGTACGAGCAGGACACTGGCCTATTCGCCACATGCCTGTGTGTTTCGGAACGACGTCTGTATAGTAATTTCTGTAAAAGTTGTAAGGACGAGGAAGATGTAGAAACTATCGTTGCGAGTGTTTCGTACTATGCAGAAAGCGTTTGCAATTTCTGGGGAACCATTTGTGAGAGGATCGTAACAGCTTGGATTAGTCAAAAGATCAGGATGATCTGTAGACATCTAGGGATAAGTTTTTGGAAAAAAATTTCATCCCTGCTAATACGTATGTATGTATGTAAAAAATATTTCAAATGCGAGATATACATATCTACATATGTGGCAGAGTGTTTTAATCCTATTACATGAGACTTCGGAACCGAGACTTCAAGTTGACACGTGTAATCGGCGTCCTTGAGTAATAAAACTGTATATATGTATGTACATATATATATGCGTATGATATGATAATTTGGACTAAAAGGAAAAATATGCAGGGTATATGTACATACCGCTAATGTGTACATATGTATGTATATAGCGTTGTTATGTATGTATGTATGTACCTAAGTTAGCAGTCAAACTGGATAACACCACTTAAGAAGCGCAATAGAGGTAGGTAATTCGTTTTAATGCAGTAAGCATAAATTTCACAGCGAAACATTTGTTTTCATTGGGAACGTTGAAGCTATGTACAAACATGATAAAAACATAACAAGGTAAAACTATTGAAAGGCAGTTTGACGTTTGCCAGCAACTAAATTTAAAAATTCAAAACCCAAACTCACACACACATTCCCATTTTCAATCTCAAACAACAGCAATTGTGAACAATTTAATTTTTTTATTGTTAATTTTATATGACTTTAAAATGCTGGCAAACGCCAGAAAAAAAATCATGTCCGACGAATTGAGAGAACGAATTAACTTTGTAATGTTTTTGTCATGGCTGCAAACACTTCCTACTGTCACATACAAACATACATACTTTTATACATATGTATGTATATTATTACGAATGTGAATCTCATTAATACCTTCCGATATTTAGCTGTTTCATTTTCAGGGTCGCATAAATGAGAAGATGATTGGCCGTTTCCATAGAAACGTGTTTTTCAGGTGTTCTGTTCTATGGCGAGGACCCATCAAAAAGGAGTTTGGTAAGCGCAGCCTTGTCAGTTAGGCCCAGAGCCCTCACGCAAGGTGTGAGAACTTCTTCTTTTTGGCACTGCAACCGTTTATCGGGCAGAGAAAAACTTCTCTCCTTTGCGGAATTGCGCCAGCTCTTCATTCCAAGTGGGAACAGATCCTTCTGCACTTGGCCCTTCCCTTGTATTCGTGGGCGCCCTTGCGAAGGATCTTTTCACCGGAACGTCGTCATTCATGCGTACAACATGCCCAAGCCAGCGCAATCGTTGTATTTTTATGCGCTTAACTATATCCATGTCGTTAAAAGTCTCATACAGTTCGTCATTCCATCGTCTTCGGTACTCATCGCCCACGTATCTGCACCATACGGGCAGTGATCGGACTTCTACCACATTGTGGTAGATCTGCCACTTTTTTGAGCATCTACCACATCTACTACACAAGGTCTGAAATCTACCACATATTCGCGTTTTAGTAGTAGTAGTTTTATTTTTGCTCGATATAATTTTCTTAATTTTAACAGCAAAAATTGTCCAACACTAAACACTAACAACAGGCAGAATGGGAGAATAAAATAAACATCAAAATAGTAAATTTTCTCAATATTCAATTTTTCGACAGGAAACATGGTTTTATTGTGTTAAATTGCAAAATATATGATTTATAAAAAGGAATTAATAGCGAAAATGTGAAAAAACGGCGATTTTTGTGAAAGTATTAGAAAATTTCTGTGCATCTAAAGTTTCTAAAGCGTTGTTTACGTTGACTTGAGAATTGAGTAGCGGTTTCTGGAACGTGCCACATTTGTGCGCTACATCGTGATATGATAAAAAGAAAAGCGGGCAGCACTCCGCAAGGTTACAGAAATCTTTACAAATATGTTCGAAAAATATCTTGATATGGAAGGAACCGCTTTACACTGTCAAGGAAAAAAATTGCCAAAACTCAACGGAATTTTTAGCAACTTCCATCTTGCACTTTATTATACTAAAATAAAATTTTCTTGGATTCGAATTAAAATGTTTGCAATTTAGGTGAAACCGTGCAGAATATTTTTAATTTTTGTACAAAGTTTGATCCAAAACCTGAGATCTACCACATTTTTTTTTAAATCGACCACGTTTTTTCCAGATTCTACCACACAAATTTTTTTCAAGTCCGATCACTGCATACGGGCATTATGAGAGATTTGTAGAGTGTGATTTTTGTTGGTCGAGAGAGGGTCCTGCGTTTAAATTGTCCACCGAGCCCAAAGTAGCATCTGTTAGCAAGAGTTATTCTTCACTTTATCTGTAGACTGATATTATTGGTTGTGTTTATGCTGTATCCTAAGTAAACAAAGTCATTCACTACTTCAAAGTTATGACTACCAACAGTGACGTGTGTCCTAATATGCGAAGACTTTTTAAGTTTTGCCAGGAGGTTCTTTGCCTTGTCCTCGTTGACTGCTAAACCAACCTCGTTACTTACTTTTTCTAAGCTGCAAAATGCTGCACTGATATCTCTGAGTTTCATGCCAACGATATCAGTATCATCTGCATACGCCAGCAGTATCGTGGTTTTGCTGTTTATGGTGCTGGATTCAGGATTCAGGCTGGCAGCTCTTCACGCTTTCCAGCATCAGATTGAGAAAAATCGCTCCTTCCCAATTTTGACGGTGCTGAAAGTTGTGCTCAACGTCACACTACAAAGCCATACTAGTTTTGCGGGGATCCCAAATTTAGACATGTCATCGTACAGGCAGCTTCTTTTCGTGCTATCAAAGGCAGCTCTAGAATCGACAAAAAGATGGCGTGTGCAAATTGTATATCGAAGGTTCTTCCCAAAATTAGACTTGCCAGGTCTAAAGCCACACTGTTGGCTCAGTTGGTTCGTGAATACGGTTGCTGTCTTGCATGCAATATTTACTATAACATATGTATGTAAATACCTAAATACTTTTGTACTCCCCTGCAGAGGAAATACTAGTACAGAGCTAGTGAGTTCACCAGTTTTCGGGAGTCGAATACCGGTACCTTGCAAATCTATCAGCCATGCTTTCTACTGTCGCATTTAACAGGGAGTTGTCCTAGGAGGTGAGAATTGACTCCCGCTGCGTAACTTTTCACTATTACTTATAGTAGTAACATGTAACCTGTAACCGAACCACTTTTTTTCGTTGTGCACTTCATAGATACTTTTTCATAATTAAAAAAAAACTAAAATAAAGATTTTAAATTATATGTTCTGCATAGTGAGATTTGAACTTGAACACTTTCGGCCGCAACTAATTGCAGCCAGCATCTTTGCGCACTCAGCTACAGGCACAACTTGTAAGTGCGCTTTCAAATGTTCGCTTTGAATCAAGCCAGGCGACGATTTGTTCAAATTTAAATTTGTCTTTGCTATTTATTTTCCTGTGATCGAAGGCACAAAAGCTGAAGCGTGACGTTGTTTGAAATTTTATTATTGGGCTGAACTGATTCTTGATAATTTTGACAAAAATTGTCATTTAAACGCGTTATATCTCAGTCGTTTGTGTATCGATCGATTTGAAATTTTCACACAATAAACTAGTTACAAACTATTCCAAAGAATTTAAGTTTACTCACTACAAATAAAACTACAGGTTTATACCTTTTTTATGAGAATTAAGAGGGTGTTTGTTTTCAAATGCAAAAGTTGTGTTATAAAGTTTGAAATAAATTTTTTGTTTTAAAACAGTATTGTAGATGACTATGTAGGGAAGTTTTTGCGAAAGTTTCAGAATTAAACATCAAGTAGTTGCAAAATTATAACAATATTATTATGACTCACACGGTTAGCAGATTAGCGCGCTGCGCTCTAAAAGGCTTTATAACTCGGAAAAGTAAAAAAAAAGTCCTTTTTGTTAGTGATTTATATGTAAAAAAGACTTGATATTTCGATTGAGATAACTAAAAACAATATTAAAAATGACCATAATTCGGAAAAATTACAAATAAATTTTCGTTCAGAATTTTCACCATGAAAAAGGGAAAATTTTGGAAAACGCATAGCGCCATCGCATAGCCCGTACAAAAATCTATAGAAATCATAGTTTTCGAATTGTTTTACCTATTTTCTGTCTGCTTCGCAGCTAGTCGAAAAGTAGCTTGTTTTGCACCACTCAGGGCGCTGGGACATTTGACGTGAATTGCCCCCAAAATAATTTAAGAAATAGTAGTTATGTAAAAAGGGGTATCTACATATCGTCGCCTGGGTAAAAGATTGTCGTAAGCATCATACGTACGTGCGTAACATACGACAATCTTTTACGCAGGCGACGATATGTATTGCTTTATTTTGGTACGTTTAAGTCCGATATTTGCGTGGTGGTCACGGGAGGGAAACAGAACATGGATAAGTATTCAAAATTTATTATTTGTATTTAAATGATAAATAACAAATTCCTTTATGTAATAAGGGAGCACTATTATATTAAAACGGCCAATAACCCGCTGCAGGGACTCGATGAACATCCCTTATAATTACGGTGACCATCCGTTCTGTTTTTTGCAGAACCGTACTGTTTTTCAAAGGTAGGTCCTGCGTAGTTTTCCAAACCTGAAAAACCTGAAAATGTATGTATTTTATCCGTTATTTTAAAATTATCGGACAATGGATGGATTTTTTCAAAAAAGTGTTTCTTGGTACTTTTCGTAGCGTATCTCATGAAAAAATCTCCCAATCAACGTAAGCGACTTACATCTCGAAGGGTATTGATGTGCCTCTTACCAAAATATATAACTTGTGGCGACTTCAATGAAAATTATTAGTGCTACAGGCGACCATTTGCATTTTGTCGTCAAAGTCGAAAAAAGTGAGATTTTCAATCAAATACACAGTTTTATTTGATTATTTTTTTCATTAGTTTAAAAATTCGATAAAGAAGATATATCATTACAGTAAATTTTGAGCCGAAGATAATGAAAATCGGATTAGAAATGTAAATGCAATGAAGTGCAATCTGCACAAATTATATATCTTTGTAAAGGGCACATAAATACCTTTGTAACTCGTCGTTTACGTCGATTCATGACGTCGATTTTTGACAAATAAATGCGAAAAGTACAAAAAAACAAAAAAAAGGGTATTGTTTTCGTTTTGAACGAGTCAAAATTTGCCCTAAAAATAATCTTTTAAAGATTTTCAATTTTCGTGTAAGCTATTGTAATTATAATATGTTTTACTATACTTTTATAAATATTCATGTAAAAAAAGATTAATATCGATGAAGAAAACGTGATTCGTTTTTAAAGTTTAAAATGTATTAAGAATTTAGAATCATAAATACTCTTTTGATATTTTTATACTACGTAAATATATGTAGGCATATTTTTGAAAAATTGTCCTTCATTTTGAATCCATATTTATGGTCACCGTACTTATAATACATACATATATACATACGTGTAAACCGGGCGTGGCTTAAACAACCCTTAACGTGTGCTTAACATTTACAGTGAAGCAAATAGGAGATGGCGGAAAGCGGAAAATTAATCGTCATGTTTTAAATAAAAATTCTGCGAAATGCGCTTAAGCAGCCGATGAAATGCACGAAATTTTTGGGAATCAACTGGGATTCGGGGAATTTGCGATGACAACACTGGTAAAAACGGCCAGCTTTCGTCTTTTGTAGAAGTAAGCAAACAAAGCAGAACTAATTAATAAAGAAATTGTAAAAAATCGGCGATTTTTGTGAAAGTATTAGCACATTACAGTGCATCTAAAGTTTCTAAGGCGTTGTTTACTTTTACTTGAGAATTGTCAAAATCGGTAAAACCCAAGTTAAAAGTTTTTTCCAGAGATTCTAATTAAAAATTTTGCAGTTTTGGGTGAAACCTTTTTTTAATTTTTGTAAAAAGTTTGATCCAAACCTGAGATCTACCACATTTTTTCTAAATCTACCACATATTTTTCCAGAATTTTTATTAATTCCGATCACTGTGGTACGTACCTATGTATGTAGTGTAAGATGTACTGTATATGCTTGGTACGTATATGCCACTTTTACCACTTGCATGTCAATATTTTCTTATATTTTCCATAAAGTGAATGAAAAAAACCAGGCTCGATCGCAGTTTTGCTCTGTGGATGTGTAGTTAATAAAATCTTTCTTCTTCTTCTTTTTTGGCGCTGTAACCGCCTAAACGATTTTGGCCGAGTTCAGCATAGCACGCCAGTCGTTTCTCCTCTGTGCCAACTGACGCCAATCGGAAACGCCAAGTGAAACCAAGTCCTTCTCCACCTGATCTTTCCATCGCAGTGGTGGCCTCCCTCTTCCTCTGCTACCACCAGCGGATTCCGAGTTGAATACTTTCAGAGCTGGAACGACGGTGTTCTTTCGAACGACATGGCCAAGCACTCCAAGAGCCGCTTCATCGGATGTTGTCATTGTCCATGCTTCTGCGCCATATACCAGCACGGGCATNAAGAGCCGCCTCATCGGATGTTGTCATTGTCCATGCTTCTGCGCCATATACCAGCACGGGCATGATGAGTGACTTATAGAGCGTGGTTTTCGTACGTCGAGAGAGGACTTTACTCCTGAATTCCCTACTCAGTCCAAAGTAGCACTTGTTGGCAAGAGTGATTCTGCGTTGGATTTCAATGCTGACATTATTATCGGTATTAATGCTGGTTCCCCAAGTAAACGAAATTCTCTTTCTCGAAATTGTAACTGTCAACAGTGACATGGGTGCCAAGGCGCGAATGTGCTGACTGTTTGTTTGATGACAGGATATACTTCGTTTTGTCCTCGTTTACCACCAAACCCATTCGCTTTGCACTTGACAATTTTACGGATCTAATAGGAAAACATGCCCAGCAAGCAAAAATCACAAAACCGATCCGGAAAAGGACAAAAAAGTTAGAATTTTTGTCCGTTTACTGATTCCATTTTCGGTTACTTTGACGATCCGTTTTCCCACTAAAGTGTGCGGCAGAAACGCATGTAAAAACAACAGTATATGAAATGGATACGTTTTCGGCTGTTTTTTTCTGAAATTTGTCTGATTGAATTCTTCGTTCAATACGCTTTCCTTCAGCACTTTACATATACTTTTTCATGGTTCAAAAGAAATAAAATAAAATTAGGAAGCGCCTTACGGAATTCGGCACCTTCTGGAAGCAAACAAATAGCGGCAAACTCCTCTGCACGCTCAGCCACTGCCGACTACGCATGCATGCTTTCAAATGTTTAGCTTGAGCGAATAAAATACAATTATTGCTTTCAAATGACATCATCTTTTTCGAACGTTTCGGACGTTTTCCGGTTACGAAAATTGATGATAACTGTTGCAGTTTTTCTATTCCTTTTCGAATACGCAAAATTTAACAAAACTACACTGTCGGCAAAATTTACATTTCTTTGCTGGCTGGGTGGTTGCCTTTAACTCAGGTACGTACAAAAATAATAAATTGGTTAGCACAAACATGTGCACAACATTGCTTGCAGTTTTTCTTTATGCTTCGTCTTCATATTCTTCGTTTACTTTTCACAGAAAATAACATGGCGCCGAAATTACAAACGTCAGCCAGAAAATTACTTTTTTCTTTTGCTTCATCTTGCCAGATCTTGTGTAGTTGGATCATGGTACGGTGGCTTTGGATGATTGTTTAGTTAATATACAGGGTGTTTCTTTTACTTTTCATTCGAGTTTGTGTATAGCAAGTGCAAAAATAACGTTTTGCTGCATATTTTTAGGCGATTAAATGAAAACAGAGTGACTTGTCGAGTGGAAAGAAGGTACGTACTATGTATGTATGCAGTATGACTAATGTGACCAACCGTACTTCTTTCGGAAGTACAGGACTTTTTGAGCCGTTGTAGTTCGTACTTCGAACAGTCAAATGTACTTCTTTGCAATGTTTTGTACCAACCCAAGGCACATTGAACAGGTAGTATCAGTAGAGCAGCTGATTTTATTATATTTTTATTTTTTTCAAATTATTTGGTCTCTAAAATACCAAATATTTTTAATTTTTTCTCGCAAAAAAATATAAATTGTCAAAATCTTTTTACATGTGAAACCCTTTCCCATACAAAACAAGGAATTGAAAAGCAACGTTTGGAACGTTCACCTAAAGAGCGAAATACACCACACAAGCGGCTTGTCAAACATTCTTCAAACCTACTTTTCCCAATTCGCCATACACCATGCAAACATGACTCGTTCAAGCAAAGAATTTTAGTTTTCTTCCAGTTCGCAATGCTAAATATTATGGTTTTCTTTCATTTTCCTCTCTTACGTCCTTACTCGGTGAAAATTTCGTTGCGAATGAGGCGATTTTGCTATACACAACGCAAGCGGTTTGATCAAACATCAACATGGCGGCCAGAAAATCAAAAAATTTTGATTTTTGCTCAAATTTCCCTCAAGCGGTTTGTCAAACCTTCAAACACCCCCATACACAGCACAAATGGCTTGAAGCAAAGGGAAATTTCGCTTGGTTTGTCAAGCCGCTTGTGTTGTGTATTTCGCTCTTAAGTCTTCAGCACAAACGCTGAGCATTCGAGAACCAAACAAAATTTACTAAAAATTAAAGTCGAACTTTAGGTAAGACAAGAAAAAATACGAAATACACATCACTGTTGTTTTTGCTCTAATACGTGTCTGATATGCCTTGGTGCTACCTTTTAAGTTGAATTTTCTTTAACTGTTTCGAAAAATTTCAAAAGGTTAGTAATCTCAGTTAAGAAAGGTACTCATAGATCAACACATAAATTACGACTTTCCATTCTTTCACTTCTCTAGCTGACAAATTTCATTACAAATGGCTATACAATCAAAAAAAATTAAAAGGTGTTATAGAGTTTAAAAATTCTGTGGCGAATCTTACTTGCTCCTGTGGATATTCAGATACGACAGTATCGATGCCACAGTAAACATTTTCTGTACAGTACTTCTTTTTTAGCTCTTGTACTTCGTACTTCGAAGTTCAGTCAAATGTACTTCTTTGCGTTATTTTGTACTTCAGTTCCTGCACTTTTAGTCACATGGCCTGGGCGATAAGTTCGCTAAAACCTTAAAGTCGCCGGGGACCGATGGCATCATACCTGCTCAGCTGCAAAGGGTTCTGAAGGTGACATGCAATCGGATGCGCATTTGACACAGCCTGGCAGCACCTTTTCATAAAAAAATTTCGGAAGCGTACAATTACCAATATTTTCTTGTTTCAGTGAGTGTTTTGATAAGTAAAAAAATATGGATAGTTTCGTGAAGCGAACTGAAAAAGGTAAATATCTGATATTGAACGAAGTAAAATAACTGATATTGAATAATAAAATATCTGATATTGAGTGAAAAAAAACTGATATTTAATGAGAAAATATCCTTTATTGAAAAAAGTAACTACATAACTCTAAAAAAAACTAATTATTTAATAACCAACGACTCCTTCTGATTCGTATGAAGTTTTTCCTTCTTTAATCACGCAAAATTTTTAATACAAGTTTTGAAAATTTCTTGAAGAAAATGGCTATAAGTTTTCCCATCCTGTGAAATTTCAAAAAATAGTCCACCGATGGCACCAACAACTGTTTTAATTCTACAGAATTTTCTCTTTTCTGTGATATCCACATTGTTATTCTACATTGCACTGAGTTTTTTAAATAGTTTTTTGAGTTAATCATATCTTTAAAATTTCAAAGTCCTTTTAAGAAAAATCGTGACGTCAGGGAGAAAAACTTAAAACGTAGTTTCACTATTTTCGGCCCGTAGTTTCGCGAATATATTACCTGTTGTGTGTGTAAAATTGATTATCTCACGGTGTTACGGTTGGAGAAAATTGTTATCACAATTTAAATTTAAGTAAGAATACAATATTAATGACTGAACTAACACGTCAATGTCAGGATTGAAGAAAATGTTTTTAATCTTATATTTTTCTTATCTGTTCTTATGGTTTATTCAATTGATTCGGAAAGTTTTAGGTAAACCCATCTGTAATCCTTCCGCGACCCACTGGTTGAGAACCGATGCTCTAGGATTTTCTTTATTCCAGGCTTCCTTATACGCTCACTATTGATTATTCAACTACAAAAATACAAAGATATGAAGGATTATGGATTAAGGAATTGACGGTCGCTGTGGTTTAGTGGTTAGAAGTGCGCACTACTATTCAGCAGGGCCTGGGACCGAGCCCAGTTTCCGACTAACATCCAAAGCAAAAGAAAAGAAAAAGTTTTTCCATAAGCGGTTGCCTCTTGGAAGGTAAAGCCCGAGTGTACCTCTGCCACTGTAGGTCCCGCCCGTTTGTGTGACAGCAACAAGGCGCATGCAACAAATCGGGGAGAAGCTCGGCAAAACACTAACCTATTGTGTTAGCGCCAATCACCACAGCGGACGTATACATACATATGTAGCGAAAATGGTCACTGGTGACATCGTCACTAATGTGGATTTAGTGACATCGTCCCATTTTCTGTGAATCCTAAGCGACATATAGCTGACAATGACACTGGTGACAATGTCATGCAGGTGTACTCCTATCAAACAGACAATGTCTTGCAGCGGTCACTTATAAAAAGTCTTTGGCAGGGCATTGTCGCTTGATCAAAATCATGCAGAGGCCAGCAAAGACCAAATTATCATTTGTATGAAAAAGTCATGAACGACTTCGTCATGAACGACATTGAAGACTTAACATGGCCAGACACAACACCTAAGTGACTATTACATGACATTCGCTATGGGGTAATTAGCGCAGTGTCCCCATCTAAGTACGTCGCGCCCATTCTCCTGTCACTTTTGGTTTTGGCAATTCATCATTTAAGTTTGCACCACTTCCCTATTTTACATTTTATTTATATTTTTATTTCATACACTCTTTATACTTGCATACATATGTATGTATGTATGTATGTACAATGACGTGCGAATTAAACCCAAATAATTTAAGTGCCATCATAACGGTAATTGCGACATTGCATTTTCTTTTGTAAATCGCAAATCCCCAGCCGGGCGGAGTTGGATCGCTTGGCTTGCGCTTTTATGAGCTCCGCCATTGCCTTTTTGGCAAGTTTGTAATTGTATATAATTTTTTTTGTGAAAATTGGCATAATCACTGTGGCAATGTAGATATAATTATGTATTAATTTTGTAATATTTTTTTATGAAAAGTAAAAGTGTAGCAGTGCAATCAAAACAATTCGAGCGGCACTTCAGACACGCTCTACTCCTACAGGCCGATATTCAAAAGACATCGCGTGGCAGCTGAAGCAGATGGCAAGTATTTTTTTAAAACGCAGACTATGTAGGCGTTTACATTAGACAATGACTAAAGCGCGTAACACTTACGCGTCAGTGGCAACTTAGCTGGCTCTAAAAATGTTAGGTCAGTTGCTTTCAGCACTTTATATAGTTGTAAGAAAATGAAATGTACAAATTAATATATAATTTAAATTTATTTTAAACACTTTTCACTTCATAAAAGTACTAATTGTTTTAAAGTAGAACATAACGGATGTATTTACATATGTACTTATGTAACAAAATGATTTGTGCTTTGTTGAACATAATTTAAGATGAGCGTATTGAACGCTTAAGGTGATGTGTGCGGTGAGCAGCTAAACGACGTTAAATGCGTATGCGCGATCGCATCCTCCCTCCGCAGTTTCCCCCAGCATTAGTGGACTAGAATAAATATGCTTAACCTTAGACGTATCTACAACAGCAGTAGAAAACATATTTATGCGCTTGCTTAAATAACTAAACTTTGGGCGGCTGTTTTGTGTGTGAACGCGTTGCCTACACGCGGCGCTCATTTGCGTTTATACCAGCCACTGCTGCCGCCACCACCGCCGCCTGACGCCGCCCAACCACCACTTCCACCCGATTGCCAGCCGCCACCCCCGGAAGCGGGTGCATAGTTATAACCTCCCCCTCCGCCGCTTGAGCCTCCGTGCGCACCGGCTGCTGAGGCGATAACAGCTGTGTCGATATGACCGCCGCCGCTATAACCTCCACCACCGCTGTAGCCACCACTGCTATAGCCTCCGCCGCTATACCCACCATAGCCGCTGGAGCTGCTGCTTGTTGACGCGGCTATCGCTGCAATCTTGGCATCGTCGTGTCCACCGCTACTATAATCTCCCCCGCTGCTATAGCCTCCACCGCTGCTATAACTGCCACCACCATAACCACCGCCGTCGCTGCCGTGTGAGTCGCTTGAAGCGGCTACCGCAGCTATATTGGCAATGGAATGCGCATCACCCCCGCTACTGTAACCGCCACCGCCATAACCGCCACCGCCGCTGCTGCCATGCGCAGATACACCTGCGGCGGCTGCCACTGCAGCTAAATGACTGTCATCATGACCACCGCCGCCGCCACCACCATAACCGCCGCCTCCACTGCCGTGAGAGCCACCAGACGTTGCCGCTACCGCTGCTAATTTAGCCAGATGTGCATCGCCACCCCCGCCTCCACTGCTGTGACCGCCTCCATAACTATAGCCACCGCCGCCATGACCGCTCGCACTATACCCACCGCCAGATTCTTTAATAATGGCATAAGTATCTACGTGAGCATCTCCCCCGCCATGACCACCATGTCCGCCGGAACTGTATCCACCACCATAGCTGCCACCACCGCCGTGTCCACCATGACCGCCTGCGTCTGAGATGATTAGTGTATGGGCTTCACCACCACCACCATGGCCGCCACTATAACCGCCGCCATGACCACCACCATAACCGCCACCGCCGCCGCCGCTACCGTGACCACCAGCATCCAATATGATAGTTTCGTGATGACCCCCACCGCCGCCGCCCCCACCATGTCCATGACCGTGACCGCCACCACCACCGCCGCCATGCCCACCAGCATCTAAAATAATGGTTTCATGATGACCACCGCCACCACCGTGTCCATGTCCGTGACCGCCACCACCACCGCCTCCATGACCTCCTGCATCAACAATAATGGTTTCATGATGGCCACCACCACCGCCGTGACCGTGACCATGGCCGCCGCCACCACCGTGGCCGCTACTGAGGAAGCCATTGCCCAACAGGCCACCAGTCAATGGTCCAATAATGTCGTCGTGCCCGCCGCCACCGCCACCATAGCCATGACCACCACCACCGTACCCACCGCCGCCATGCCCATGATCGTCATGTCCATGTTCCTCGGGCAGGTGGATGCGAATGTGAACATGTTCCTTGCCAAAAGTAGGCTTGCTATGCACTGCACCACCGGCAAGTAGCAGAACGCTTAACTGCAATAAAAAAACATTAAGAAAAAAACAGAAAACCAAGCCATTAGTATCCGCCGAAATTAATCCACAAAAATCACTAATACGCACTATGAACCACTTGGCCATCTCGTCTGCTGGGGAAATCAAATCACTTTTTCTTGTAACTACGCCAGGAGCTGCAGACCGTCTGTGTGTTTCGTTTCCGGTCTGTGAATTCGTTGAATGGTAAACTACAAATGATACGCCAACTGACACAGTGCAGCGTTTTATACACCACATTCGGATATTATGTAAGCGGTACGCCAGTCTGCCAACCAGCTAACAACAAACAACGGCCCGAGCCACCATACATATGCTTAAGCGCTCAGTCACCAAGCGAGGCAGCGATCAAGTCCAGAGCCACAGCCAGCTAGCGCGCGCTCCAGCTTTAACATAAAATATGTTTTAATCAGCAGCGGGACGAGGGGTAGTGGTCAAAAATCGCGCATAAGCACACATCTGAAATATGGCATAATAAAAAACCAACGTCGCTGCCGCACAAAATCTTCCCTAGAGCGCGCGGCCAAGCCAACGCAGCGGCAGTAGCAGACATACATACATATCTCGGCTGGTAGTCAAGCTGATGCTCCATGCATGCTAGTCGCAGTTGCTAGTTGTTTGTTTATGCCAGCTGTTGCTTGCTGTCGGCTGCTGCACAGGCCCAGCGCGTTGCAAGTCTTTCACGTAATCGCTTCGCCGCGCGGTGACCTTTGCGCACGTAGCAGCGCGCATTATTACTCTCTCTGTTTTGGGTATTTACTCCACAACGAGTGCCGCCTGTCTGCTTTTGCACAGGCGCTGCCAAAGAGCGTCGCATTTGCTTTGGCGCTCCAGCACTTCCGCAGCAGCCCACCTGAAAGACACTTTGAACGCGCAAACATTGTCAAAAAATATACAGGAAATGCAAAGGAAACGACTATGTAGGCTGCAGGCTAACCTCAATAGCGGTGAAAAGCACTAGTGTGTATGTGCATTTCCATGTATGTAGGTATATGTTACGTACAAACACGAAACTCATTAGTGCAACACCAACAACAGCTGAAGAGAAAATCAATATTTACTCAACATTGACTCCTCAAGGGCCGGCAATTTTCAAGTAAATTAATCTTTTAAAAATTTTCAAATATATCTTTGTGTGTGTTTTTATTGCGCGCTCCTTGGTCATTCAGCCAACGAACAACGGAAGCGTTTACAAAGGCCATCATAATCGTGCATGTAATCATTAACTGCAACAAAAACAACCATACGCAGCAGAAAGAGACTGAACTCTGAAACGGCATCGTAAAGAGTCTGCATAAGTTTTCCATTAACGCTACTACGAAAGAAGCTTAAAATGCAACAACAACACAATGAAACGGCAACATTTAAAAACAAGTAATCCCCAAAAAATAAAATAGCAAGCCAGCAATAGCAACAAGCATTTCAAAAGCCGATACGCCACATACCAATCACGAATCATCGTCATCGCCATCATCATTATCTACTATCCACTATCTGTTTTACGTGCTTTTTCATTCACACATCCAGCAGCAGCAAGAGCGCTTGTAACGGAGATTTGCACAGTGTTTCGTCTCCATTAAAGATGTGAACAAAAATACAAGATGTATAAAGTAAAGCGAAATCGACTATTTTTATTACCTCCCATTTATTAGCTCGGGATGTAACTATGTAATATTGATGCGCCTAAAAGATGCAGCGATTTCTATTCTCAAGTTACATACCTGGTGACAGTACGAATGGAAATTATAATAGCGAGGTTTCAGTTTTTTAAACTATAATTTTATTGCATAAAATTTAAGACTTAGAATCAACCGATTTATGTAAGTGAATTATGTACCGTCTCGTGGCGACTCACTATCAATAAGTGTGGCTTGGGGTTAAAACACAATTCTTCACCTATTTGCGCAAGCGGTTCTTCAGACCGTCCAATTGTCCACAATTCTGGTCAAAATTACGAGTTCTAGCGTTGGGGAACAGCTTATGGTGAATAGTTGCCTGCCAATCACAAAACACATAGTAAAACCTGCCTGGCTGTCAATCCGAACTTGGTAAGCTATTGCGTCGACTAACAGCGATTTGAGCACGACGTAACCAGTATTCATCATCAGCTCAAGGAATGGGCCAGTTTTGTTCCAATCCAAGAGGCTTCTTTGCATTGGCTCGTATAACATCTATACGTCGAGTGTCTTCTTGTCTGCAGCCTTATTAAAATGGTAACAAACGGTTTTTTGGCTGAAGAATTTTTTCTCGCCAGTTCATCGTCGACTTCGTCTTTACTAACAATGTGATCTAAATGAAAGTTACAATTAAATATGCCCCTTATCACAGATAATTCCACTTTTTCCTCCGTAAGTATAATTACTAGAGATTGTAACCAAACAACCACGATTCTGCAGTGCAGTGTTGCAGCACAAGCACCAAAAGAAGAGAAGAAATATGTATCCCTATTGGCACACTTCATGGCTCCAAGGCCTCGCGTTGACATGGAATTTCGCAGTTTTGAAATTATGTTGTTCCATTTTGGTTTCGTCAGGTTGTAAAAAAATTGTCATGCCAGCACAGAACCAACAAATAACAGTTTGGATGACAGTAAAATTTGGCAAAAGTCAAATTACAAACTTTTACTCTCCCAAGCTCGAAATGAGCAACCCGTCCAGATGTTGTCGAATTTGTAATTCATTTAAATCATCGTCCGAAGCAAGGTGTATTAAACAAGGTGGTGTTAGGGCGACAGCTGAGTTTTTCGCCGTGGAGGCCATTACGTCAAAATGATGTGTTTGTTGTAACTCATACCAATGACAGTATGGACACCAGCGTATAATTTGTTAGTGTAATTTTTTACTTATATACGGCCAACACCACCTTGTTAAATACGCCTTGGTCCGAAGACTACAATTCAAGATTCAAAAAGAAAACGAAAGCAATAACACAAAACAATATGAGATATTATATACCAAATTCTTTATTTCATGTTACCGTTAGAAGTAGAGGTGCAGTTTGTGAACTATTTTGGTCCAACTACGTTGTTATGACCTCTAAAGATTCGATAACACGCGGTGAAGTTGAGATACCCCATTATTGCTTCGTGAGGGTGAGTCCATCTCGTTTGGTATTTTAATTTTTTGATATAAAGACCTTTTGATCATGAACCAAATAGTTCATTGAACCAAATGGTTCATGGGTTCCACGGTATGGTTTTAGTTTTATCTATAAAACACATAAAAGCAAGTTAAGGTTACATCAAAAAATAAAACTTAAAAACGTCTTTTCTAATAACGGACGCCCCTCGACAGGCAATGGGAAACCTCCGAGAGTATTTCTGCCATATAATTTGCAACTTTTTAGTCACTACACCGAACACTGTGCGTCGTCGGCCAGCTTCCGCGGCATCATTTTCGTGGCTTTTTCTTCACTTTCTTATGCGTTGATTTTCGTTTGGCGGCAACTTGTTCGTTAATCTTTAATGTTTTTGGGACTTTTGGCTAACGTTAACATCCACCGCTCAAACATTAAATTATTACTGTTGCTTTTATTGCGGAATTGTGTGTTGCTGCTGACACTAGTTCAATATGTTAATAGTTGTTGTTTCGATAAACCGATATTACCTGTATAAGTCAGTGAGTTTGTTGCTTAACCAGAGTCAAATTTGTAGTAATGAATTTGGCCATAGTAAATTTTTTGTCGCAAACGAATTTGAGAGCGAAATGAAAGTGGGCTCCATATATGGATGCAAAATTCTAAAACAACAAAAATGTAAGATTTATAAGTGCATCCATACTTCCATATCCTGTGCATTGGTTCGAACAAGTAATTCAGTAATCGAAACGCGGCCCACCTGTACTTACGTACTACGTAGGTAGGGCAATAACGGTGTATTTCTCAGCTTAACACTGACTAACTGGCGGAAAGGATAGCACTTATTAAAATGAATCCAAACCCCGCACAAAGTGACAAGTTGCAAATAGTAATCTCGAGTTTAAGAACAATAAAGTTGCTGGAACTAACGAGGTTCCAGCTAACAGCCTTATTTTCAATCTCGAGCGATAGGCCGCACGAAAGATTCGTCAGCAGAGGAATGCTTAAAAAATTTGTTCGGCGGAATCATTTTAGCCGGTTTAAACGTAACTGAGACGATTGAAACCTAATCGATGTAAAGCAAGACGAAGACGACCGATAGAGTACCTAACAAAATTGCAAGCCGGGACGATGTCGTCTGCCGGCGAATGGTTCACGCGGCCTATCGTTCGAGATACATAATAAGGCTGTAAGCTTATTGAAGTAAGACGCCGGGCGCTGAATAGGTGCATGTCCACCGTCAAGGAGCTGATTGGACCTAATTTATGTGGGAACTCCGCTGTGGATCAAATCTTTTAAAATAACCGCGAAAGTGGGATCGATCATCTACTTTTCCTATTCGTCCCTTTGTAGAGTTTAGAGCTGCTTTTGACAAAACGAACAGGATTTGCCTATACACAGGAATATCCGAATTTGTTATCTCCACTAAATATTGAGTAAAATGACGTTGAGCTCCTTCTTGCCCTCGGCATTTAACGAGATTTCAGAGATGCCGTAGAATATAAAAAGAGCTGCATAAGGTAATGTACATATGTTTGTAGGAAACCGAAACGAATGAGCCTGCAAATTAACGAGGCCAGCACATTCGCACAAATTTATACCCAGTCTCCGTTAGCTTGCTCATGTCATTCGAATGGACGCAAAAGTTCCAGACCTGAAAATATTCAACGCGATAACAAAGTGGTTTGCACCCGAGTGAGTTCATAACATCAAAAGGTATTAATAATTTCACATGATTCCCCAGGACTTAACTATCCTTGGCCTATGTGTGTGAGGAGGATTTCGCTCTCCAGTTTCAACCTAAACTAAAAATTTTTACTTCACAAACCGTTTTTGCTTTTCAACACAATTTTCGCATTCGCCCGCGCAAAAGTTCTTATGAGGCGTTTTTGTTGTTATAGGGGCTTACTTAATCCTGCCTAGACCGACTGGCCCCTCTATTGTTTTCGTCAAGCTCAACTAACAGGAGACCCAGGAAGTGTGCCCTTCCGACTGGGTTGGACCCGAGGGAGAGGAGCGTTAGCTGAGTGGGGTTTAGAGGGCATGCAAAGAGGTACTGCGAGTCGTGAGGTGACTCTCAGCATGGCGGACACTGATTGGGACTGCATTTGCTATAAATAATTTTAATTAAAAATTCGCCAATAAAAAACGCTTTGAGTTGTAAAAGTGGTGGAACTGTGTATAATAAATGGCGAACCCATAGAATATAGTCCATTAAGCAAATTGTTGTATTTTCGAAGCTATACCAAACGTTACCTTATTTAAGATGATGTACACATGTATGTATGTATTTCTAATCACTTTCGCTTTCGTTTTACTTTTTTCCATTCGTAGCTCCATTGTTATTATATCATTTTTTTATTGTGCTCTTTGGGCACAATAGGCGAGGTCATGGTCGTATTTGTGCTTAATCAAACGCGATGCCGAGCGTTGTTAGGCTAGCTAACTCACTGGCGCTTCGCGCTGTTTTGTGTGGAACTCCAGACTTCTTCAAGCGCGGTTTTCGGTGCCTTACTTTTCTCCTCACGCTGGTTGAATTTATACTTACATACGTACTTTGTTTCATACCGGTTTTTCTCTCTCATAAAAACAGTTAGCCGTTGATTTGCTGAAATCATATGGATGTTAATTTAGTTTTTCGCTTATTCGTACAAACACAGACAGTTAGACCGTTGTTAGAGTGTATAAAAATTTGGTAAGTTCATTTGTTTATGTTGTTATTTTCCAATTAGTTTTTGTTGTAACCCTATATGCACTTGTATTTGTTTTGTTTTGAATATGCATCGAATGCTGCGTCCGCCTTTGATTAAATGTGTTAAGTGAAATAATTTTGTAATAATTATCTTGGCTTCTTGTTGACCCAAAATTGATATATGTACATATGTATGTATGTATGTATGTACGTATTTCTGACTACTTGAACGCAAGTGTTTCGAATGAGATATTTAATTTTATGCACATTTATGAAGATACATATTTATTTGTATATGTTTTTATATTGGTATATATCAGGGATGAAAAAGTAGGTACAATTATACCTTTTTCCGACGTTTGAAGACCTAAAGGTACATTAGGTACAATCACTAGATTTTAGGTACAATCATCTTTTGATCATATGAATTTTTATTCTTATTTCTTTCTTTTTCCTTTACTGTAATAATAATATATTTACTTGTAGGCATGGGAAAAAGTGGGGAAAAGTGGTCAAAAGGAAGAAATTAACAAAATCATATTAGGGGTATTCACGATCCGGTGCATACTGTCTAGCATGGTGCATAGATAGCATAAATGGCACGATTGTTGTTGTTTCATGTGTTCAAACAACAACAAAAATAAGCCAATAATGCTATCTATGCACCATGCTAGACAGTGTGCATCGGATCGTGAATACCCCTATTATGTATTCTCTTAAACATTTTACATTGCATTCAGAACTGCCACTACGAAGTATTAACACTTTACTTAGCTATTCGAAAGTTCCTAATTCTTGTTATATTTTTTATATTCGAAATTGGAATTAATTTCTTCCATAAAACGTCATTGCGCCCTAGACCGATGTACTCCCTTCTCGAATGACGGTGTGAAATCTACAAATGCTCTACCTTTGTAATTGTTGGAATGCATTTTTTAATCTATTGAAACCATAAAAGCTAAAGTTCCCCGCATATGATTACATTTTTAACTTTTCTATTAATTTTATTCGCCCATACAGTCCTGGGTCTAGGATTTATTGAAATTTCATATTTTCCGTAGTTGAGGGTCTCAAATTGGGGCAATAGCTATTTGACCCATATTCGCTATTTGATTTCTGAAATATATTTCAACTGCTTTTGAATATACTTACGGCAATTCCCATTATTTTCTCTAGACTAGGGATTCGGATAAATTAGCAGACTTTTCCTGTTGTTTTAAAAAAGCTGGAAAACGGTAAACTTCAAAGTGTGTTTTTGGTCTATTTCGCCAATATTTTTCAGAATGTAGTCAAAATTAGGCAAAAATAAAGCTTCTCCGATTCCCATTAGATAATACTCTGGATGTAGATATAAGCTCAGTTAAAAAAAAAAGCTAATCAAGTTTAAAGTACATCCACTTTTTGTATTCATATTTTAAAAAACGTTATTAAAAAACTACATGCGAATGATGTAACTTTTTTAGGTACAATCTGTCTCATTTAGGTGCATTTATTTTATGATATTAGGTACAATCTGAAATTTAAATTTTTCATCTCTGCTATGTATATGTATACATACATATTTGTGTGTAAGTACATTATGCCATCAATTTATAGGTCAGGCGTAAATCTACATACATCCCAGCAGTATTTTAGGTAAGGGCATGCAAATTCACTTCAATCTTCAGTACGAAAAATTCCATGAAACTCAGTTCAGAAACAATGGTTGAAAAATTGACCGAACAAGCAGTGAAGCTTTCACTGCTACTGAAGTTTTCTCTGATCGCGTAGCGAAGATTTCAGGTCTGTTGAGCTTTTCGCTGTTAGGTTTTCAAGCCTATTTAATTTTAATAGAAAAAAAGTCTGTGAAAAGTTTGTTCGACCGATCAGCCCAATATAAATAATATTCAGCCCAATATAAATAATTTCCAAACAATACCACTCTATAAATAGCAAAAACAAGTTTTTACAAATGAAACTGTCGCGTAATTTAGCTTGATTCAAAGTGAACATTTGGAAGAATGTTTACATGTAATGGCTGTAGCTGAGTGCGCAGCAATGCTTGGTTGCTGTAAGGGCTGTTCAGGTTAGGGTTGCCAGACGTACTGCTTTTGGGAGTAAACGTACTCCTTTTTATTGCAATGTACTCCCTTGTACTCCCAAAAAAAAATATCTGGACATGTACTCCTTTCTTAGTTTTTTACTTCTTTTGTACTTTTTTTCCAGCTATTAATATTTTATCATATACAGGGTGTAAAATAATAACTGTTGCACAGTTTTTTTTGAAAAATAAAAGCGACCTTTATAGATTTTGCGAAAAAAGTAGTTTATTGTTAATTATCCACAGATTTTACTTAAATTTTATTAGTAAGTTTTTCAATTTTAACCTTCCTTTGGGTTTCCAGCGGTAAACACTTTGAGAGAAAAGCGCAAGCGGCACGCAAGTCTTCGTCGGTTACTTTATTATATATCTTCTATAACCATAGGCTAATTTCCCCCTTTTGGCTCCTTTATACTCGGTCTTTTGTCCAACATAAGGCCTCATTCTCAGGAATCGAAAAGACTCGGAACTGGTGACTAGGAGGCCATTCATTCGACCAACCCTATAGTTATTTATTTTTAACATTTATTGTTGATTTGAAAAAGATTTCTATGATATCTTTGTTGTTTGTACCTAATTAATGGTAATTTGTAAGAATAAATTGCACAAAAAATTAAAACAAAAATTGTACTCCTTTTTTATGTTTTGTACTCCTTTTTTTTCTATCGAAAATAGAAATGTACTCCTTTCTCCGTTTCAGAATCTGGCAACCCTAGTTCAGGTTCAAATCTCATCAGGCCGAACATATAGTTTTTTCGGTTTTTCTTAACTACGAAAAGGCATTTGTGAATTGCACAATGAACTCATGAAACTTTCCCTTCCCGTTCGTAAGCTATTAAATAGTTCTATTTTAGCGCCACCTGTATATAAAAACGAATTGGACTATTCAGGTTTTGGAGCTACATCTCTATTGAATATTCAGTAGCTTTCTAGCTGAAAAATACTGCTGGGTATGTATGTTTATATTCATACATATGTACATACATACATACATATACATATATTCACAAATTGTTTATTTGATTTTGTTAATAATGTCAAGAGGGTTTTCATCAAAGTTCATTTACCGGAGGATGAGTTAACGGTTTCTGCAGACCATTCGACGGTTATAAAATATTTATATACATACATATTTACATGCAGATGCTGGTAGTTCCAAGTGTTTATTCGGAAGTTTAAAGTTAAATGCGATAGTTAATTTTCACATTTTATTAAATGAAATCATACTTATGAATTATAAATCCACTGTGGTGCAGTGATTAGAAGTGCGCGCTACCATTCCGCAGGACCTTCCGACCAACATTAACAAATAAAAAATAAACAAGTTTTTTCTAATAGCAACACCCCCCCC
>NW_016157730.1:14186-84741 GCF_001687245.7 Rhagoletis zephyria | reverse complement strand
CCCCCCCCCCCCCCCCTCGAAAGGCAATGGCAAACCTTCAAGTTTATTCCGCAATTAAAAACAGGTTGAATTGTAAGAACTGTATCCCGAATCGTAATCGGCGGCCCCAAAAATGAAAAGAAAATATTAATAAATATTTGGCGCTTATACTTTTACTAAGTGTTTGGCCGAACTTCTCCTCCAATATATGGTGTGAGTGTTGATGTTGTAAGAAAACAACTTTTTCTCATTTAGATGTTGCACGGACCAGGAATCAAACCCAGGACCTACAGAGCGGTAGCACGCACCGCAAAGCACTCAGCCACAGCGGCCGCTACTTTAGGAATGCAAATAATGTTTTGTTTTGAATTAAATTATGTACATAAGCAAGGCTAATTTTTATTAAAACAAAAAAATATTTGGCGCTCGCATTTCTTCCTAAGTGTTTGTCGAAAAAAGGGCGCCCTCGAACACATTGGAATGACCAAGTGAATTAGGACCTGTCTGCACTCGGCGCAGCCTTCAAATATGAAGGAGTCGTTATGCTCAACATTTCTAAGCAATATATAATATGTAATATATATTTTTGACGGTCGATATAGCTACATACTACCACTATATAGGACCTGGGTTCGAGCCTTTTCTAAGAGCGGTCGTCGCGTAAAATTTTAGGTTCCTCCATTTGCGTTATAACAGCAAAATGAAAAATTCCGGAAAAACTTATTTTCCATGGATTTGGAATTTGTTTATTTTTTTTATTTTAGTCGTAATTACAATTGAAATGATAGATTTTTGATCAAAAGGTGTCGTAAGTGTCGTATTAAACGACTAAAAATATATTAAGGGGGTTCACAAAGTACCATCAAAGTAATAATAATAGATTGGCGCTTACACATATGTTAGTGTTTGGCCGAACTTCTCCTCCGACTTGTGGCGTGCGCCTTGGTATTGTCACACAAAGCCGAGGGACCTACAGTTTTACGCCGACTCCGAACGGCGATTGTATTTTTATGAGAAGCTGTTTTTCATGGCAGAAATACACTCGGAGGTTTGCCATTGCCTGCCGACGGACGACCGCTGTTAAGAAAAAACCTTTTTTCTATATTTTTTGCGATGTTGCTTTGACCAGGGTTTGAACCCGGTAGCTGCGGAGTGGAAGCACGCACTGCTTACCACTACACCACAGCAGCCGACCATCAAAGTAATATTATGAATTTTCGCAGTGTTAAAAAATAGTTGGTTGTGGTTTCAAGTTCTCTAAACATTTATTTAAGATTTCAAAGTTTGCGACATACAACAATACGACACTCTCTCGTAGCTCTCTTTCTACGATTGCGAAAGGAAACGAGCATCTTCCAAGCGGTAGTTCCAGGGATCCTAGAAGTCTATAATATCCTAGACGATAAAGGCGGATACAAAGCAACAATATATTCTGACAACTAGGTAACGCTATTAGCAATAGCGTCGCCGGTTACTAATGCAAAGTGATACTGTGTTAAGTGTGTCAGTAAACCAAACCGTCTCTCTTGTCTGGGTTCCGGGGTATAGGAACATAGAAAGTATTGTGAATGCTGATAAGCTGGCGAAGAGAGGAGCCGGTTTGGATGAATCCTAAGATATCGAGAAATCTAAGACCTGACTACAACAGAACGAAGACTTTGGACCTGGACCTTGGACCTAGCACAGACAAAGTACCTGCCGCGAGAAGTCCATCAAAATGGCACAAAAACGCGCTAATTGTGCTAATTATATCCTACATAGCGCCTAGAAAACACTGCAATCAACAAACTAACCAACCAACTACACGGGTTGCTTATTTATAGCCAAATCTTGGTAGTAATAAACAAACTTTTCTCAGTGTACTCGGTCATTATAGTCTTCTTCTCCAGTGCATTCCATCCACAAAATATTATGGTTTTAATTATGGTTTCATAAAGCCAGGAAATAACCTTAAGAGAAAGCAAAGCTCTTCTATATTGATATCTACTATCCGCTGATACTATCTTCATTATCTCCTCAATATTGGTCTTCCTCAACAGCTTCACATCTAGAATCAAGCCCAAGTGCTCGATTTTATCGGAAAGCCCCTTGAAGAATGCCTCTGGTTGAAAAAGGAACCGCAATTGGTATCTTATACTTCCTAGTGAACAGTACAATTTCTATCTTTCTAGAATTTGCTGCAGGCCCTCGCACCCAGACCTTTTAGTCACCTTGTATCAAATCATAGAAGGCTGCTCTAGCAAACATCGTGAGAAAAGAGTTTACACAGTTTCATTAGCTAAATATGTATATTTCTCTCGGCACCATGATTTGGTTATACATTATTTGGTTTTATGTAGTTAAGGGAAATGTATTTAGCCGACTTTTTCTGAGTGTGGCACTGCCTCACTCAGACGTGACAGGCAATCGCTTTTTCCTTCATAACCTATTTAAATGAAAACCCTTTTCACTGTCATCGTTTCTGCGGCAAACGATTGAACCTAAGCATAAAATCAGGGGCAGCCACTGTCGTTTAATTATGCAGAAGAATGGAAGCCGACAATTTATGGCTTTATCTTTTCTCTAAAGAAATGCTAAACGATGTTCCAGAGAGGAGTCGGGCTTTAACAAGCTTCGCCTGGTTTCAATAGGCCAATAACGGGTAGTACCTAAGCCACCGTCCCAAAAAAAAAAAATCTGAATTGTTAACTCGGTAACTGGTAAGCAAATACTCATATTTACATACATTTGTACAAATATATTTATGTATATGTATGAATATTTTTTATGCACAAAAATGCGAGATAAATTGCGGGGAAGATATGAGATTGACCCTATCATACAAATACCGTTACATCACTCTTATGAATGAATCCATAAGTGTTAACTCATTGGTCAAAGAGGAATTGAGGATATAAACACGTGTTTTCGATATTACCCAGCAAAAAATCGGTAATCGCTTTTAGTGGTAACGTGTTCTAGAAGGCATAGCGTTATAATGCCTTCGAATTTTTTCGCTTCTTTTAGGCATTGCCAGTAATGCAAAGTAGAATGTCCTACAATATTTCATTTATCTCGCTTCTTCGTTTCATTTCGGAGAATGCAAAGTAGAATGTCCTATAATATTTATTTTTTAATTCGTTTCCTTGCTTAATTTCCGGGAATGCAAAGTAGAATGTCCTACAATATTTTATTTGTTTCGCTTCTTTGCTTCATTTCGGGGAATGCAAAGTAGAATGCTGCATCGTAGTCAGCTGAAAAATGGAATGAATATCCAAAAATTCTTTTTCTACCGTTACTTTCTGTGGAAATTTGTCTCGCATAAAAATCATGTTTTGCTTTGTTCAATTTGCAGCGAAGTTGAAGTCAGTCAATGAAGTGACGTACAAGAGTGAGGAAGTAGAATTTTAAGCTTAATTAAATATGCATGTATGTACATACCGATTTTAAAGAAAATCTAAATACCTAAATACATACATATGTACGCTGATTTATAAAATTTTTTTTTAATTTTAACCTTTTAAGGCATTTTCTGATTTCAATTTAATATAAATAAGTATGTACTTATCTAGGCATTCTACATTAGTTTCTCTGTAAGGCATTCTTTGTTCGCTTCTCTGGATTCTGTTTATCCATGCGCTCTCCCTTCGTTTGAAGGTAATGCTGCGGGTAAGGGCTTACCTCCAATGACATGCCCATGTTAAAATAAGGCCTTCTTGAAGCGAAAGGGTAAGCGATTCCCATCACCTAGCTCGTTTCCACTTTCGTTTCTGTGGTAATCGTGTTTTTTGCTGGGATATGTCGTCCATGCATTTTTTTGTCTGTTATAAAATAAAACATACATATGTACATACATACATATTTATTTAAATACTTTGTCGAAATCATTAAAGCACGCTTTAATTTATTTGCATCAAATTTCGTTGCTGTTACTTTGTATAATTCGTGCTAAGTTTGATGACATACATACATACATACACACTTACATACAAAAATATGCACATAATTAGCGCATGCGCATTAATTAAGCCCTGCAAGCAGAGCAGAGCTGGAATTGCTTGTAGACAACGATGCTTAAAATGGGATAGGCAGAAATGTTGAATTTCATAACAATACATAAGACACAGTGGTGTACAACGTATTTTTGCGTGGTTTTTTTTTTTTTTTTGTAGAAGCCTCATAAATTTATGTCAACACAGAATACCGTTATTTTTTTTTCTATTGGCGGTACAACCATTTGTCGGGCCGTTCGATGTTCGCGCCCAGAATTCCGTTTTCTAACCAAGCATGCCGAGTCGAGGGCACATACCTATGTGCATATGTACTTAGAAGCTCCCCGTTCCATCTTCTTCGGTACATATGTATGTATGTAGACCTTGCGTGGAATAGTTACACTAACATATTGTGTGAAAGCCAATCTATTATTAGATATTATTAAGATGTCGCAAGTTGAAAGTTTTTGCAGCTTTGCCCCTCCATTGCTTTTCCTGTACTGCGATGCTGCCAGACTTACACTTCCCTACGCCAGAGTCAGACTTATATTTATTTATGGAGAGTGTCACTTTCTCATTTAAGGATCAGCAGATTCCTCATGAATATCCGTACATCGTTGTCCTTGTTTCGTTTAGGAGGATCACCAGCATCAAGTTGGGTAATACCCAAGCCCAGGGATGGAATTCCAAAATTTCAAATGTGCTTAATGGACTGCAAAAATATTGCCAAAAAGGAGATAACGGTGCCACAAAATTGAAATTGCATTCTTTTAAGCAGATAAATAACTATTATAAGAGGCAAGTAATTTTTAGCAAAAAAAACCGACTTCAACTCTCATATAAAAAAAAATATATATATAAATATATCTCATGATCCACTGATCGCATCTTAACCAGATTAGTATGGAACCACCTCTGAGACACAGTGGGCGATTTCCGGCTTACATTTATTTGCAAACAATTAAAATACTATTTTCACTTACAAATGGACATACATATGTATGTACATACGTCTGTACACCACGTGTCAAAATTATAAACACAGATTTTTAATTTTATTTTTTTTTTAATTTTAATTTTATTTTTTTTTTAATATATTTTATTTTTTAACAAAACCGTATAAATCAAAGTTTCAAACCTTTTGCAATACTTAAAAAAAATCAAAAGAATATCGTTAAAGTTCAATTCTAGTAAGTATAATAGATTACACATTTGAAGTAGCCAAAACTTGATTTTTGGAAAATTTTCTTTTGAAGCTATTGCTCATTTACTTTCTTATAAAAATTCGCCGGACATACTACTTTGTATGGTGGCGAATGAAAAAACCGTCGGTTGACGTGGTCCAAAGTTATGCGGTAACATACATAAAAAAAAAATAAAATAAAAAAATATTCCGACGAACATATAAATAACACGTTTATTGGAAATTTTGTCCTCTGCAACTTTGCCATTTATATGTGCCACTTATTTCAAATATAAATTGCTCAAAATTCGAAAAAACCGCGCCATTTACCCAATTTTGCGCATTTTTTGCATATTAGTAGCAATAAATAATTGTTTAAAAAAATTATAGGCACATGAAAATTGTAGGGAATCGATTTCTCTACAAATTTGTTCTCCACCTTTTTTCACGAGAAATGCAAAATTAGCGCGCAAATCGTAAAAAACACAAAATCCAAGATGGCGGACATTTCCCATATCGTAATTGGGGGAAAAATTTTATTTTCGTGTTCACCTAAACAGGAGACCCCAAACTGCATCAAAAATTTCTTCCTGGAATTTTTTCGTTGAAAAAATCGAGTGCAAAATTCGCGCGCAAATCGCAAAAAAAAACAAAATTCAAGATGGCGGACATTTCCCATATCGCAATTGAGGGAAAAATTTTCATTTTATGGTCACCTAAACAGGAGACACCTAACTGCGCCAAAAAATTTCTTCCCGGAATTTTTTCATTGAAAAAATCTAATGAAAAATACACGCGCAAATCGTAAAAAACACAAAATCCAAGATGGCGGACATTTCCCATATCGCAATTGAGGGAAAAATTTTCATTTTATGGTCACCTAAACAGGAGACACCTAACTGCGCCAAAAAATTTCTTCCCGGAATTTTTTCATTGAAAAAATCTAATGAAAAATACACGCGCAAATCGTAAAAAACACAAAATTCAAGATGGCGGACATTTCCCATATCGCAATTGGGGGAAAAATTTTCATTTTGTGTTCACCTAAACAGGAGACACCTAACTGCGTTAAAAAATTTCTTCCCGGAATTGACAGTCAAGCGCTTTCAAGATAGTTGCCAGAATTGACAATTGACTTACGAAAGACTTTTGTCTTTCGAAAGGCTGTGGTGAGTTGAAAGACAGTTGCCAGAATTGTCCTGTAAAATTTTCATGCACAGCGTAATCATTTTTAATTAAAAGAAGAATAACTTCATTAAAACTCACTGTGTGAGCTTCCGTCATCAAGCGTGCCGGCGCCACTGAGCGGGAGGCGTCAAAAATGCCGCAAAATCAGCAACATATTTACCACGCAACGGACATCACATGCAACATGAAATAAATGCTTTGTGGCGCGTCACATTTTGCACAAATGAAATTTAGCACACCTCTGCGGCGTTACACTTCATGTTAGCTGTGTATGACTGCCGCCAGGCATCTTTGAACCTCTTCACCATCAGCCCTCTGCGCACCATCTGCTCGGCGAACGCTTTGGTAAAGCGCAATCTGCAGCGTCTTCTTTTTTCAACTACTAACCCATGTCTTCCTCTTCAGCGGAACCGGTTGGAATAGTACGCAGCAAATACACAGGCATACCGTTTCATGCCAAGTGGATACCTCTTCCGCCGCTCTCGCTTATGATGCATTGCATCTTGCCCAATTGATATATTACATAATAACAATGAAGACACGGAAGCGACAGTTCCAAGGTAAGAAAAAGTGTTTTGTTTCATTTTTTTATTCCATCAACGAATACAGTAACACTTTCATACAAATATTTGTTTATAAATACTACAACAGAAAGGTATACAGTGGATTTTTTTTTTCAAGTTGAAGGCAAATGAAGTTTAACGTAATTCCGAAATATACAAAAACAAAGTAATTAAAACAACTGTAGACAGAAGAGGCAAAATACCATTCCAGTTTGAAGATCATCTTTACCGTTGCTAACAACCGGAGCCGACGTCTATTGAGAAAAACTTGTCCAACAGCATTCGAGTGACGACATCTCTCTGCAAACAACGCATTGTCAAAGTGTAGGAAGGAGTTGTGAAGATGCAACAACATCGGCATTGTGCAGCGGCAGCAGCCAAGTTCAAGTTGTTGCTAACAAAATTCACTTTCATTTATATTGCATTGTTTGCTTGAAGTCTTTAATGTTACATTGCACACATAATAAGTAGATGCAGTCGGAAAAATTAAATATGGTCTTAATGGAAAGTACACTTTACAACTACCCTGCAGTAATAAGGCGGCCAATTTTCCGTAAAGGACCAGTACTTCGCTGGTTAAAATTTGACTGGTCAGAATTGGGCATTTGCTTGCATCGAAAATATCAGCTTTCGACCAGTCCCCAAGGAATCGGTCTAGAGATAGACGAAAAATACAGTTTGCAAGTGACAGGGTGGTGTTGTCTTGCAATTCAATAAAAAAAATTTATAGGGCACCACCCTGTAAATGTCCCAATCGCTTGGGCTGGCCTTGATTCAAAGTAAACATTTGAACACACTATTTAATGCGTGGCTGTAGCTCAGTGCGCAGAGATGATTGCCATTATTGTTAGCTTTCAGCAGGGTCCGGGTTCAAATGCCGTCAGAGGCAACATGGTTATAAAATGATAATTTTTTTTTGTGTTTTCGAAATATGAAAAGCATCTGTGAAGTGCAGAACGCAATCTTACTCCAAAGAAAAAAATCTCCAAAATTAGACTAGTCTAGGACTATCTTGTGGTCAGTGTTTATTGGACCGGTCCTTTCCCAATGACACGCCAATGCTAAAAATGGCAGTTGAAACCATTGGCAGGGGAATTATGAGGGACTAGTGCTAGTAACAATAGGGACTATCTGAGGGCTAACCTGGGGTGAGTCTGAATTGCTGCAGGGTACATACACACTTACATGGATACATAAATATGTAACACGCAGCAACTCAAACGATCCCAAGGTTGAGCCACCCTCAATATGTGACACCCAATGCAAAGAAAACCGGGTAATTTCTTTTGAACATTAAATATTTTATAATGCCATGAGTAGGTATCTCGATAGGTAAAAGCTTTAACGGGGCTTTAAATTTTAGGTCACCATCATAACGTTTGTATACCACAAATAAGAAAAGCAGCTCGAAAACAAAAAACAAGCTGTAGAACACAGTTCGGTCGCGAATAAATATTTCCTGACAAATTAATTTTCGTTAAGTTTTTCACCAAACAGTTTTACTGCTTGGGGTTGAAGTTAAGTTCGCTACATGAACGGAAGACACAAGATCATGCCAGAAGGAAAGAAAGAAAAAAGTTATTTTCTATCTGTTGAAGTCTCGACGCCATCGTTGTTGTAATAGGTAAACAACGAAGAGAACGCAGAAAACCGCGTAATTGCTGAACTCATGAAAACCCATTTTCATTATGCAAATTTTTCTATAAAGCATGCCATTTTGTTAAATTATTCTTTACCTTATGTGTGCACACGTTGCCACAAGCGAAAATGGAGAAAATTGCAGTAAAAAGCCACCACCAAATTGTAAGCAACGAACAAATGTAAACAAACGGCTAATGTCAAAATCGCCCTACTTTTTTCATAAATGCGATTATAACGGGTTACTCTTTCTCTCGCGTGATCTTGTATTTTTGGTTCATGAGTTTGCTTAAAGCGGCTCGCCCACTTTTTTGTTTGGAGATCATCAAGCAGCGATCGTCAGCCACCACCTTGTGTTACATTCTGCCAGGGCAATTTATTGCGGTGTCACATTATATTTACACTTATAAAAAAAACCCTTCACATAATTACACGCGTCGCACAGTGTTTCGACTACATATATGGAGGCAGATGGAAATAATAGTACACCTGCACCGATTTCACTGAAACTTGACATGTGCTCTAGTTTTACTTAGAAATAGAGAATTATGAAATTTTGTAAAGATGGAATAATTGCCACGCCCTCTACTCTTGTGGGCGGAAACATTAAATCTCATCCGATTTCGATGAAATTTAGTTTGTAGTCTTTATTTTATTAGAAAAACCTAAATATAAAATATGGGGAAGATTGGATTACTATAACGTTCAAAGCTCACAAAAAATGTGGGCCCAGTCATTAAATGTGATGGAATTTTGGGTAATTTTTGTTTCCTGCTTTCCACTCTCAGAAAACAAAGGTTATACAATAAAATGACTTAGGTGTCAATACTAGCTTTTTCCCAATATCAGGTGGGATTTTTTCATTGTTTGAAAAATTCTTTTCGCTAAATTATGCAAAAAGAAGCTGAAAATCAAAAATTAAGAAAATCAAAAATTACATATATTTGCAAAGTCGCGCGCAAAGATCAAATTATATATTCGAAAACTACATAAAATTCTCTAAAATATTAGTCTAATTTCAAGACCTGACCTACCGGTCCGGTACTCACACTTTTTTTTACTAATAATCTTTAGCATCTACATTTCAAAGTAAATTTTTTGGTAAGAAAATAGGAAAATACCAAATAAATGATAAATACCTTCACCTGAATATTCCACGACATTTAGATAATTAATTACAATTGAAAAAGAAACACTTTCTGTAATGGGTTCAGCACCAAATGCAACTAAACTGATTAGTCCGCGCCCATTCCCGTATTTTTTTTGGAAATGTATCGTTCGTGAAGAAGGGGGGTGAGTAAATAATGTAAAATTTGGTACTTATGACTTTTACTATTCCCTCTCTAAGTCAAACCGGTTTTTTTACCAACTGTCACCATGACTTTTTTCTACCTGCCTCCATATAGTCGAAACACTGTGCGTCGCCCTTATGCCCGAAGCATGAATATGCAAATTTATCAGTTTTGAGTTAGTTGGTTGACTTGATTAACCTTTGGATGTTCGATGTTATACCAAACCCAGAATACCATGCGTACACGGAAACCAGATATTTTACAATTTCGATTGCATGAATGTAGAGTTAAGTCTCGAAAAAAAAACACTTCCAAACTTAATTTCCCAAAATTTTCATTTTTACACATTCATGTTTCTGGCATACGGGCGACGCACAGTGTGAGATTTGGCCCATCTAGCTGCTTTTAATTCTATAATGCGAAAACTATTGACGATAGATTAATGAAATTTTGCACAACGTACGGTATAAAATAGGCGAAGCTTTTTACAAAAGTTGGTAATTTAGAGGTACTGTCACGCCAACCTATTATATAAATGTAATTTGTATAACAAATAGAGGGAGCTTCGGTGGGGCCACTCCGACTTATTCGGTTTAAGGGCTCACTGAAGTCTGCAGAGTCTGTTCACCAGTAAGTGCGGCTGCAAGCGGGTGTCTGTCTGAAGCAAGCGGCTCGCTATATAAACGTGTATTTGGTTGCGAAACTACCCCCGTCCCAGCAATGGGTTGTGCGCTGGGTTTGGGACCCGCCACGTAAAAACCCCTTCCAGTGAAGAAGCGAAGTAAAGCCTCGGATGAAACCGAGAAACCAAATCGATCAGCAATGCAAGGAAAGCTTAACGTCGCAAAGCTGCAATCACAACACACACCTGCTCTCGGAGAGCACTCTTCAACAAACCGACATATGCGAACAGTGGAACCACATCTTCCGCTCATTAAGTTCCGCCGCCGAGGAAGTAGTCAGATTCCAGCGAGCCCGAAAGAACAATTTGTACGATAAGGAGTGTCAGGAAGCTGCAGGGAAAAAAGATGCCGCCTACAGGGCCACGCTGCGATCGGACGCAGCTCGCGCTATGTGGGACCGCTATAGGGATCTGAAGAGGGAAGCGAGACGTATTTGCCGCAATAAGAAAAGAGACAGGCCGAAATACGTGAGTGCGAAAAGTTTGAAATGCTGGCCGACAGAAAGAATGCCAGAAAATTTTACCGGAGAGTTAGGCGACTTACCGAAGGTCCCAAGACTAGGGCGCACTCCTGTAAGAACAACAATGGCAACCTAGTTACCGTATTGTGTGAAAGGCTGAAGCACATCGTCAATGAACTGATTAGGCCTTAACAGTATAGCTTTAGATTTGACAAATCCACAGACCTTAATCTTGGAAAATACCCGCGAGAAAAGGATCGGCACTCACCACCTATTTGTCGACTTTAAAGCCGCTATCGACAGCTCTAAAAGGAGTTGCCTATACGCCGCTATCTCTGAATTTGGCATCCCCGACAAACTGATATGGCTGTTTAAAACGACGTACCACCAGCTCCGTCAGAATTGGGAAAGACCTCTCCAAGCCGTTTGCCACCAAACGGGGCTTCATGTGACTTCTTTAATCTGATGTTGGAGTTGCAGAACTGAACCTCTCAGGAACAATTTACTACAAGAGCGTGCAATTGCTGGCTTATGCCGATTACATCGATATCATCGGTAACAAAAACCGCGAAGTTTGTTCTGCCTTTTCCAGGTTGGATAAGGAAGTAAAGCCAATGGGTTTGTTGGTAAAGGAGGACAAGACGAAGTATCTCGTGTCATCAAAAAAACAGTCAGCACATTCGCGTCTTGGTACCTACGTAGAGAATTTCGTTTACTCGGGAACCAGCATTAACACCGAGAATAATGTCAGCATGGAAATTCAAAACAGAATCACTCGTGCCAACAAGTGTTACTTTGGATGGAGTAGGCAATTCAAGAGTAAAGTCCTCTCTCGACGTACGTAAACCACACTCTATAAGTCACTCATCCTGCCCGTGCTGGTATATGGCGCAGAGACATGGGCAATGACAACATCCGATGAGGAGGCTCTTGAAGTATTCGAGAGAAAGATTTTGCGGACGATTTCCGGGCCTTTACGCGTTGGCGACGGCGAGTACCGCAGACGATGGAGCGATGAGCTTAATTAGCTTTACAACGAAATGCACATAGTGCAGCGCATCAAAATACAGCGGCTCCGTGGGCTTGGCTATGTCGTTCGAATGGACACCGACGCTCCAGTACTGAAAGTATTCAACTCTGAACCCGCTAGCGGTAGCAGAGAAAGATGGAGTTTGCGGGTGTAATGAAATTAAAACATTGCTAAAATTAAATTTAAGTTAACATCGTTTTTCTTTAACATGAAATGCTTATTCCTAGTTTACTAAATTCATATTCGTTAAAAAGGATATATCTAAAAATATAAGACCAAAATGGTATTTTAACCATTTAATAAAACACAAAACACCAACAACTTTAACATTGAAATTCAGTTTCAAATACACAAGTTTAAATATTATTTCGCTTGGTAATGTTCCACATCAAATTCCGTCGCGCCATACACTTTGTTTTAAATTTTCTAGTTGTTACTGTTTCGTCTTTATCAGGCATTTCCAAAAACATTTTTACCTTGTTTTGAAATTTAGCGATATAAAATTATTTAATTAATATTTTCTAGAATATGGAAAGAATGCACTGTGCGACGCACGGGAAACTAATTCGGTTCTTTAATGTTTTTGCTTTATCTGGGATTCTGCGGCAGCTGCTTCAAGGAGGAAATGTTACAAGACTTCTTCTCACGAGATCGCTGTCAAAAGGTGTATTTTTTATACCATGTCAAAATATTGCCACTACGGCAAAAAGTGTGGTTTATTGTGCCGATCTTTAAACTCCTCGGTGTTCCTTCTTATGAAACCAATCATCGCAAACGATGTGCTTAGAGAAGAAGAGTTTCGAGTCAAAGTTAGGGACAAAACGATACTAGTAAATACAAGTACATACTCGATACTTTTCATCCGATAGCAAGTAACTTTGGTATCGATACTTTTGAGCCGAGTACGCAGTAGGTATCGCAAGAAAGTACTTGTATCGAAAGCCGACTCAGTGACAATTTTATTAGCGGACTTTTATTTTTTAATCTAATTATTATTGTGAATAGCTAGTGAAACATGTTTTAAAACTTAAAGTTTTTCCATTCGCCTAAAATCACAAATGATAGTCACATAAGTTATTTTGGCGAAAATTCATAGATATGTGAGAGCATACTTTTATACAAACAATTCTTATACATGTAGGTATAAATATCGATATAAGTGGGTATCGATACTTTTAGCCCGATACTTAGTAGGTATCGACACTTTCGTTCGATGCTACTTCCAAGTATAGGTATCGATACTTCCATGGTATCGTTTTAGCCCTAGTCAAAGTAAACACTCAAATCTTTCATCTCAAACCGTTTCTCAAAAGGATGAACTATTTCATTTTTTACTAAAGCTAAATGAGTACACGTTGACCTACCAGGATAAAATCCTGTTGTCAATCTACAATAGATAGCACTGCTTAAAGGATCAAATTACTTTTTATGGAGTATGAAATCAAATAGTTTAGCCATGGCGCTCTGCTTCACAACCCGGTTGGAATATAGGGACTATGAAACATATTTTCCAAGGCTCAAGAAAAGAGCCACCTTGTAAGCATTTCCGAAAAAGCAGTGCAATAGGGAATGATAGAGAGTGAACTTCTTTCTCAGAAAAATAAAGTACACCCGATCCTCTCCAATATTACGATTTCTCTGCTTTTTATATGCTTTATTTTTTTAATTGCTAAAGTGGCAAAGCTTTGAAATAAACCACGGATGTTTTCTATTTATTATGATTTGCCTAGATGGAACATAAAAGGAGATGGCTTGTAAAAACCATTGACGAAAAATATCGCAATGATCCTCCACTCTACCTAAAGCCTCCAAAATCGACCAATCGATGTCCTTGATTGAAGAAACTTGATAAAATTTTAAAAATTAAACTCAACTGGAACTTCCTCAGAAATAATTATTTTAGTGCCAATCTGTCGTAAATTAACATCACAATTTACAGGATTTTCAGAAATGAACTCAAGGTAATCCCTTTGATCTTAATAACAGGTATTATTAACTTGTTTTCACATTGATATTTTTTGATATTATTAATTTTGAGCTACATATGCTTTGGGTTTTTTGTTTTAGAAATTCCATCCAAAACTTGTTGAAAAGATTGCTTTTTACTTGTAGCAATTTGATTTTGTATAAATTTTTGTTCTTTCATTGATAATCGCATATGTATTTTCTAAAGATCTGTATTTTTCATACCTCTTGCTCGCATTATTCCTTAATTTGTACAATCTTTTAATATATACATTCCACCAAAGCTTGGGAATATATTTATTTTTATCATTGCAAAATATTGTATAATAATCGGTTTATTTATGTCGAATTTTATAATAATTGGTATATGTGATCTTAATGGGTAATGTTAACCATTCAATAGAATTTGATGATAAATTAGTAAACGTAACATCCAGAGCCGAAAACAATTACCCACTGAAAAAGTTGGTGATTTGTTGTTGAGACATAAAAATTGATAATCATTTGCAATGTTTTCCAAAATGCGGCCTTTAGCATAATACAGGCATGGGCAGCGTTGGCCGAACTCCATAAGCAAGTGCAAAACTTTACCATTATTATCCCACGCTGCATTTCTAGCATTCAAATCACCACCAATTAAAGTAGTGTTGGCAAATCTATTCGATTTAATAGTTAAATTATCGTTTGCGTTTGATACTACCCTAAACTCTGTAAAATTTGGCCCTTCTGGCAACACTGCTCCTGCTGGAAAAAATCGAAATGTGTCATATCTATATGTTTGTAATCGCGAATTTTTGTGTTCACTGATTTGAGTGTTCTTGCCATTTTAAATTCAACCAGAAAGGAGACAAGGGATCAAAACGAATGTAAGAATATTTTTGTATTTCATTGAACCTTAAGACTTATATTTAATTTTTAGAAAATAAAAACTGTGCAAACTGCGCTGTGCTGTGTCACCAAAGTTTACTCGTGTAAAAATTGAATTGGCCATAGAGCATCAAGAAAATCCGGTTAACAGAAGTCCGGCCAACGAGAAGCTCGAGAAAGCCGGTTTACAGTGGACCGGCATCAAAAGTACCAGAACGCTGATCGACTTACCCAACGAATGTAGCAGAGTTGCGGAGGTGAGGTCCTGGAAAGTGATTGGGGTAAGTTCGGTGGTGTTTTGTGTCATTTATTGGTTAGCTTAGGGTGCAAAAAGGGTATTGTGTGAGCCGTGCCGTAGAAAATTATGGGTCTTCGCATAACGGCATAAACGCGTGTCAGATATCTGTGTTGACGGCCATCTTAAAAAATGGTATTGACTCGTGCAGCATCCAATATGCAAGACGAAGACAACAATAGCAACGACGAGTTTAATACTACCGTCCGCGAACAGGGTGCAACCACGCACCCACAACAGCCATTGGCGCTTGAAACGCAGATAAACGCGATGGCAAAACAGTTGCAAGAACTTCAAAATGCCATAGCGAAACAACACGGTAACGAAGCTGGCCTTTGGGGTCGACGTACAAATTTCCAGCTCTCTACCTGGGAGTAGAAAATTCAGCATAAAAAACATCAAAGTAGTAGACGACTTACAACTTCCCAAGCAAACACTAGATATTTCCGAGCTGCAATGGAAATATAGGTATACAAAGCGTCTGCCAATTTCAGACTATAGTTCGGCGACTCCTCAGCTATTAATCGGACTTGATAACGCACATCTGGGCGTAGCAAAGAGAACGGCCGCGGACGGACGGCGAGGCCCGGCAGTTATTCTTACGAAGCTTGGCTGGCTCGTGTACGGCTCTGAAAGCGAACGGAAAATCTCCGAATCTGAAAGTCAGCACTAATTTTTTGTACAAGCTCAAAGCGAAGAAAGGCTTGAAAACCTAGTCAGGAACCATATTGTAGATGACGATTTATATGTTAATTCCACAGGGAAGTACGTAGATAGTGCTGCAGTAGCAAGGGCGAAAGAACTACTTGAAAAAACAACAATACGTAATGGGAGCCGTTTTGAAACAGGTCTCTTGTGGAATAGCGACCACATACTCCTACCTGATAGTAGAAAGATGGCAGAGAGACGGCTGTTGGCATTAGAGAAAAAATTCGATCGGGATGAAGATTTCCGAAAACAATACGTAGAGATCATGGCGGATTACGAGAAAAAGGGCTACGCAAGGCGTCTGAGTGACAAGGAGGCTCATAAAAGGGGAATTCGTATATGGTATCTGCCACATTTTGCAGTTCGCAATGCAAATAAGCCAGATAAGCTGCGGTTAGTGTTCGACGCTGCCGCTCAAGTTGAAGGTGTCTCCTTAAATTCTGTTTTGCTCAATGGACCAGACTTTCGTCAACCTCTAACCACGATCTTGATGAAATTTCGGCAGAAGGCGATTGGCGTGTGTGGGGACACTGTGAAAATGTTCCACCAAGTGAAAATACGGCGCGAAGATGGAAACGCACAACGCTTCTTATGGAGACGGAACGCTAACGAACAGATTCCTGTATACAAGGTGTCAGTCATGACGTTTGGTGCCACATGTTCCCCATGCTCAGCACAATTAGTCAAAAATAGGAATGCGGAAGAATTCCAAGCAGTCTTTCCCAATGCGACAAACGCCATACTGAATAACCATTACGATGACGACTTCGTGCACTGTTTCAGTACGCAGGAAGAGGCGGTACGACCATACGAATGAAGTTCGATGGGTTCACAAACAAGGTGGTTTCGAATTGAAGAGGTTCGTTTCAAATGTGAAAAAGGTCAGTGAGCAACTGAACGGCGGCGCAGCTACAACCTCAAACTTTAATCTCGACAAAGATGATTTTCAAAAGGTCCTGGGCATGTATTGCGACACTGCAAAGGACAAGGTTGATAAGCTAGTACTGCAAGGGAACAGAAGACCTACCAAACGGGAGGTATTGAGTATAGCGATGTCGGTGTTTGATCCCTTCGGCTTGGCATCAGAATTTACAGTAGCAGCTAAGCTGGTATTGCAAGCTGTGTGGCGATAAAGGGTTGAATGGGATGAGAACATTCCGGATGATGCATACCAAATGTGGCTTAAATGGCTTATAATGTTGAAGCAAATTAAAGACCTTAATATGCCGAGATGTTACGATAAGCACTTCCTTCAAATCTCAGTTGAGCTACATATTTTCAGATGCAAGCGAAGCGGCGTATGCAGCGGTAGCGTACTGGCGAGTCAGCGGAGAGGAAGGAGCAATACGCCTGGTGTTTGTAATGGGAAAAGCAAAGTGTGCCCTTTTAAAACTCACAACGATTCCACGCCTGGAGCTGCAGTCCGCGGTTCTTGCAGTACGTCTTCGTGCTATGATGCTAAAAAACCACGACACAGCGCCGAATAAAACCTTCATGTGGAGCGTTTCAAAAACAACTCTTGAGTGGATAAAGTCTGATCACCGTCGCTACAAGCCGTATATAGCACACCATGTAAATGCAATTTTAGAAAACAGCGGAGTACATGAGTGAAGATGGGTGCCAAGCTCATGTAACCCAGCCGACTTTGGCACGCGCATTCGGGACGAAAAACGAAATTCATTCTGGGCGAGCGGACCTGACTTCCTGCTAAAAGACGAGACGCATTGGCGACCAGCTGATTCCCATACAGAAACTGAAGACGAACTTCGAGCGAAATTCGTTTTATATACTCATGCAGAATATAACTTCTGGGAAAGGTTCTCGTGTTTCACTCGCCTTACGAGAGTCGATAACAGTCAGCGCGTTCCACGGGACAAGAGGTGTGAACCACTAACCCCAAATGAGTTAGAAAACGCGGAACTTGCGATTTGTCGAGCTGCACAGAAGGCTGCCTATCCCGAGGAGTACAAAAGTTTAAGCATGAAGAAGCGATTAGAACGCAGTAGTAAACTATTGACGCTTTCCCCCTATATGGATGATGCGGGTGTAATTCGTGTAAAGGGACGAATCGACAGCGCGGACACAATTCCAGTAAGCACTAGAAGGCCCGTTATTTTGCCTCGAGCACACCACGTCACAGATCTGATTGTTAGCCTTTATCATCGCCGGTGGAAACACCAAAACGAAGGAACAATAATAGCCGGAATACGCCGAAAATTTTGGATACCGCACATGCGAGTAGCAGAGCGACGTGCTGCGAGAGAATGCCAGGAATGCAAAATTGATAGAGCTCAACCCGAAACCCCGCTTATGGGTCCGTTGCCGCAGGATATGTTGACGCCATTTGTGAGGCCATTTGCCTATGTAGGCCTAGATTACATGGGGCCCTTTTTCGTCACCATAGGACGGCGCAAGGAGAAGCGTTGGATTGCGCTCTTTACCTGTTTAACGACTCGCGCAGTACATATGGAAGTTGCTAGAGATCTTAGCATGGACTCTTGCCTGCTATGTATACGAAACTTTACGAGTAGACGAGGAATCCCTGTTCGCATACGTTCCGACAAAGCTACGAGCTTTATCGGAGAGGACAACGAACTTCAAAGACAACTCGCTGATTTTGACTCCGGAAAAATTGCTGACACTTTGGCGAACAAACGCATAGAATCGGTATTCAACACTCCGTTAAACCCTCACGCTGGAGGATGTTGGGAGCGTTTAGTGCGCAGCGTAAAACGAGCCATGGGGCATGCGCTCTATAACGAAAACCTACAAGAGCACTGCCTTTATAGCCTGATGTGTGAAGCGGAGAATATGGTTAACTCGCGGCCGCTAACCCATATACCAATAGACACCCCCACCGACGAACCCATAACCCCGAATCACTTTCTTTTAGGTACAGCTAACACCGAGCAGACGCCTCATCCACGGGAAGAGGAGCACCGTGCTTCTAGAACGCAATGGAGGAAGGTACAACAAGCGCAGCACCGTTTATGGAAGAAATGGATTTCCGAGTATCTCCCGGATCTGTGCCGTCGGACCAAATGGTATCAGCCTGTACAACCGTTGCGTGTTGGAGACGTCGTGCTAGTTGTGGATAGCAACATACATAGTTCTCGATGGCCGCTGGGCTTAGTCACTCAAGTGTTTCCTGGTAAGGACCTACAGGTCCGAAGTGCAGAGGTTCAAACCCGGGCGGGGATATTTAAACGGCCCGCTTGTTTGTTGGCGAAATTGGACGTTGGTGAATCTGTCTAGATTCACGGAGGCCGGGATGTTGGCAAATCTATTCGATTTAATAGTTAAATTATCGTTTGCGTTTGATACTACCCTAAACCCTGTAAAATTTGGCCCTTCTGGCAACACTCCTCCTGCTGGAAAAAATCGAAATGTGTCATATCTATATGTTTGTAATCACTAATTTTTGTGTTCACTGATTTTTGTGTTCTTGCCATTTTAAATTCAACCAGCAAGGAGATAAGGGATCAAAACGAATGTAAGAATATTTTTGTATTTCATTGAACCTTAAGACTTATATTTCATTTTTAGAAAATAAAAACTGTGCAAACTGCGCTGGGCTGTGTCACCAAAGTTTCCTCGTGTAAAAACTGAAAGTACGCCCGTTTTTATTTCTTGACTCCCTCTATGCTGGAACAAGTAGCATAACCTGAATTTTGAACAGTCAGAAAAATCTTTTCAATTCCAGATATACAAATTTTAACATTCAAACTCGGCTCACAATAAATGCTTATAATGTTAATATTAGTATTTAAACACGTATCAATTTTGATCACTTTAAAATTGATATTTTTAGCTAAATAAATGCCTGATCAACCATTGCCGTCAGCTCTGAGTGCATCCACAAAGTAAACAATTACATTACACATGTATTTTAACAAGAAAATAACGAAAATATAATACATATTTATGGATAAAATTAGTTTTAATCAAGCAGTTAGATACAGAAAGTTTGTTATTTTGATTCCACAACTCGTGCAACCTATAGCCATTTGGCGGCTTTAATGAATTTCGGTACGTCATACAGAGAGAGGCAGATTCACTCTAAAACATTCTGCAGGAATGGCTTGCTGGACACTCGCACAGGAAGTGTTCGACTGTCAGAGTCATCGTAACTACTACACCAAAGGATCAGTGCCTTTTGCACACTGCAGTAAGTTAATAGGTATCTTCTTTGCTCATTCCTAAGCGAGCTTTGGTCTAAGTGGGTCATAGGATACCCAGAACTGCCGGGTAATCCTGTACGATCCTACATGGTTCCCCTTCTGCTTGGCCTTCGAGTGATAAATTTCGGTAATTGTTGCTTTTATCTCCCATGTCCACCGCGTGGGACACATTCAGTGCGGAGCCGCACCTTGCAAGTTCGTCCGCTGCCACGATTAGGCTAATTTCGTATTGATCAGATATATGGGCCAACTCTCTCCTACAGCCTTCCACTAGTTGAGATCTAACAGAGGTAGTAGAGAGTACCTCAATGGCCGCTTGGCTATCCGAGAAATTATTCAGGTGAATATTTAACAAACAATTAAAAAAGTCTGAATTCGGGTGGAGCCAAACATTAAATACCCGGCGCAAGTATTAAATATAGTTTTTAACTTTTCTGAAAACAACCGTTACATGGTAAGAAGAGTGGTTTTACCCCTATTTCTAACAATTTTGAGAGTATGGTCAGTTATACTTAATGAGATAAACTTATATGGTTCGATGTGGGCGGTATCACGCCCACTTTCCGAAATTCTATAATAATGTTACTTATTTATATTTCGAAATATCGAAGTTTCAAGAATTTCTAAAATTTACCGTTATATGAAAATTGGGAGTAATTTTAGTCCGATTTCAATAATTTTTTAACGTTTTGCTTTTATGTGCTAAGCGAAATAACTGTACCCAGTTTGGTACAAATTGATCGAACGATTACCGAGATATACATACCTGGTCATAAGTGAGTGGTGCTACGCCCATTTTCCAAAATTTTATTATAAACGTATTTTTTGTTAAAGCGTTATTGCAAACATCAATTTTGAATAAATTGGCTTTAGTATTTACTGATTTATCGAAGATTTCGTATTTCTCTAAATTGCCGTTATATGGGATGTGGGCGTGGTCATTGTCCGATTTTATCAGTTTCAGCCATTTGGTATGTTGTGCCAAGGCCAACAACTGTGCCAAGTTTGGAAGAAATTGGTACAGCCATAAGTGGGCGTAGCTACGCCCATTTTTTAAAAAATTGTAATATTCTTATTTTAAGTCTAAAAATCATTGTAAATATCAATTTTCAGTGAATAAGCTTCAGTAGTTACTAAAATATCGCAGTTTTCGTATTTCAGAAAACTACCATTATATGGGATGTGGGCGTGGTTACGGTTCGATTTCGCCCATTTTTAATACCAACCTACCTTGGGTAAAAGCTTATCTACGTACCAAATTTCGTTGAGATATCTCAATTCTTGCTCGAGTTATCGTGTACACGGATGGACGGACAGACGGACGGACAGNCCGAAATTCTATAATAATGTTACTTATTTATATTTCGAAATATCGAAGTTTCAAGAATTTCTAAAATTTACCGTTATATGAAAATTGGGAGTAATTTTAGTCCGATTTCAATAATTTTTTAACGTTTTGCTTTTATGTGCTAAGCGAAATAACTGTACCCAGTTTGGTACAAATTGATCGAACGATTACCGAGATATACATACCTGGTCATAAGTGAGTGGTGCTACGCCCATTTTCCAAAATTTTATTATAAACGTATTTTTTGTTAAAGCGTTATTGCAAACATCAATTTTGAATAAATTGGCTTTAGTATTTACTGATTTATCGAAGATTTCGTATTTCTCTAAATTGCCGTTATATGGGATGTGGGCGTGGTCATTGTCCGATTTTATCAGTTTCAGCCATTTGGTATGTTGTGCCAAGGCCAACAACTGTGCCAAGTTTGGAAGAAATTGGTACAGCCATAAGTGGGCGTAGCTACGCCCATTTTTTAAAAAATTGTAATATTCTTATTTTAAGTCTAAAAATCATTGTAAATATCAATTTTCAGTGAATAAGCTTCAGTAGTTACTAAAATATCGCAGTTTTCGTATTTCAGAAAACTACCATTATATGGGATGTGGGCGTGGTTACGGTTCGATTTCGCCCATTTTTAATACCAACCTACCTTGGGTAAAAGCTTATCTACGTACCAAATTTCGTTGAGATATCTCAATTCTTGCTCGAGTTATCGTGTACACGGATGGACGGACAGACGGACGGACAGACAGACATGGCTTAATCGACTTCTCATTTGATTCTGATCATTTATGTATACATTTGTCTATATCTATCTCGATTCTTTTTGGCTGTTACAAACAACCGTTATGTGAACAAAGTTATAATATCCTTGTGCACGAGTGCGCTCGGGTATAAAAATTATATGGATTTTTTTTTTTTTGCAAGAGATTTCGCACTAAATTTAAAAGGTTGTAAATCAAAAAAAAAAAAACAAAAATATGCAAAAACCACATGCATTTAATAATAATAATAATAATAATAATAATAACAGATTGGCGCTTACACATATGTTAGTGATTCGCCGAGCTTTTCCTCCGATTTGTGGCGTGCGCCTTGATGTTGTCACACAAAGAGGAGGCACCTACAGTTTTACGCCGACTCCGAACGGCGACTGTATTTTAATGAGAAGCTGTTTTCATGGCAGAAACACACTCGAGGGTTGCCATTGCCTGCCGAGGGGCGACCGCTGTTAAGAAAAAACCTTTTTTCTACATTTTTTTGCGATGTTGCTTTGACCAGGGCCATTTATTGTAAAATAAATTTGAGTATGCGCATAAAAAAATGCTTGCGCACTTTCATTTGACCACTCAGTGATTTCTTATTTATCAATCGATTTTCTTCATTGGTAGCTCCGTTTTGTTTGTTAAGAAACAGGCTTTCATTCGGTTTATGGGGAATTTCATTACCTTTCGTTTGCCGTGTTTTGTGTTACGATTATTTAATTAGTTCGGAAGATACACGTGATTAAGTGGAACCACTTTTTGTTTTAAGATGAATAAAGGTAAATCGCAAATATCTCGAAAACGTATCCATAAAAAAATTACTCGATTTTCGGAATCACTGAGCACAGGAATTGGATAGTGGCGTCTGGAGAACAAAAACAAAACCAAAACTTGTGATCCAGTGTAATTGATATGAACTTCATTTACCGGTTACAAAAATATTTTGTTACCAGCGCAGAATAGACCTGTTAGGATTTCATTATTTTTTACAAGTTTTCTTTTATTTTAAGACAGGAGAGAGGATGGCATTCTGATCTTAGGGTTATTTAGGATATTCCTACCTGCCTTATTAGGAAACACGTCGAAAAAAGGACAATTCGAACAAATTTTGAGCGGAGATATGATTCACTTTCCCAACACTAATACAGCCATGGCGGTTTATTTATTGTCGGTATCACTTTATATTGCGAATAAATACAGTGCTATCTGGGTCGAGTGATCTAATTAATGCAAGACCAGTTCATAGAAAACAGATTGTTCACTATATCCAGATTGAGCCTTTTGTTCTTTAAAATCAAGTTGGTTGCGCAGTGCGTCTTTTAGTTAAATTTTTAAGAACTCTGAAGTGTCGTCTTTTCCCACAGGTAATGCCAACACATGTTTCCTGTTGTTGTTGTATCGTTGCCGTCAAGCTCTATAGCGGTAGACCCAGGAAGCGTGAAGCCTCGATGGGGTCTGACCTTAGCAGGGTGAGGTTCAGTGGGCATTTCTGCATTTATTCTGTTCAGGTATGAGTTCAACCTGCTGCAGTAGCTCGATCGAAGTTGGGCTATGTGGTTCGAGTCTCCCGAGGCAGACGAAGCTCTGTCTCGTCAACGTCAGGTGGTTGCGTGCCCAGAACGGCATTCACAGGTCGAGAGTCTATATAACTGGTTCTCTTTGAATTTCGTTCAAGGCCTGTCGGTAAGTTGTTGGGTTCAGAGTAGTTTTATGAACCCCGGACTTCGTCCGTCAGTTCATATAGATGCCTTCTGACGTGCCGTGGCGAGGGTTCTTCCGCAAGCAGATGTCTGTTTGGGTGCTAACACGATGACACCCTACTAGGAATTGCTTGCAGAGCATTGTGTTATGCTCCTTAATTGGGAGCATATGTGCCTCGTCGCGCAGGTGATGTTGCGGTAAAATCAGAAGGAATCCTGTCGCTGTCTCAGTGCCGTGTTTTGGAAGGTCTGCAGCTTCATCCACAGCGCCCTACTACATAGTCCCCGGTAACCACACAGGCGCTGCATAGTTCAGAACCGGCCGACCAATTGCCTTGTATGTTGCCAACAACGTTTCTTTGTCTTTGCCCCAGGTGCTGCCGGCTAGCGACTTGAGGACTTTGTTGGGGCTTTGTACTTTATTGACAATTGCGGTTGTATGCGCCGAGAAGGAGAGCAGGCCTTCGAAGGTTACTCTGAGGACCTTCGGGTTATTCAACGTCGGAATTGGTTCGTCATCGACGAGAATACCCAGTAGCAGTCTTACCTCCTTCGTCCAAGTGGTGAAAACCGTTGCTGAGGATTTTGTAGGGGAGAGGGTTAGGCTCCGTGCAGTGACGAAGCGAGAAAACTCGGCGAGATAACTATTATTGAGCAATCGTCAGCATAAGAGACAACCGCGACTACCTCTGGTGGTTGAGGGAGCTTAGAAATGTAAAAGTTGAACAGTAGTGGGGAAAGGACACCACTCTGTTGAAATTCCTGTTTTGTTTTCCTAGGTTTGCTCGATTTGTCTCTGTCTTGCTGTGCACTTTACGGAACCCATGTTGATGCTTCGCCGGGGTTCAGTAATTTGTGTAGTGCGGGAGCAGCAAGGCCTCAAGTGTCTTTGCAACCGGGGAAAGGAGAGCTATCGGGCGAGAAGACTCTCCTTTGTTGGACGGTTCCCCCGGTTTAAGCAGTGGAACCACTCTCCCCGTTTCCCAGATGTCTGGTATGATGAGAGTGGCCATAGACAGGTTGAGGATCTTGGTTAGATAGTGCACTCCCGCAGGACTAAAATTTTTGAGCATCAGCATGCGAATTCCGTCGGGTTAAATGGCTTTGGAGACTTTCGCCTTCCCGATGGCTATCCTTTCCTCGTCGCTGCGGAAAAAAAGAGGCGCACTTGGTATTGGCAGTTTGTGCAGCCTTCTGGTCACTCTACGTTTGGCTTTGTCCGCCGGAGGATGCAGTATGAACTGTCGGCTAAAGTAGCTCGGGCATCGCTCCGGGTCGGACGAAGCGTGGTCGCCAAAAGATATTTCAACTCTGTCGTTATGCTTCGTCGGATTAGACAACGACCTCACGGTTGACCAAAGCTTGCTCACACCAGAGGCGAAGTTACAGGTCTTCAGATGGTCTTCCCACTTCACTAGTTGCCGAATCTCCGAGTTGAGAACCCCTTATACGGGGATTTACGGGATCGGCCTGGCGAAGGGATTATCCTTTTGTTATTAAGTTTTTCGTTACAGTTTTGAATTTGGAAGGAAATGGTTTTAAATTTTGTTCACTCTACAAAGATTTAAAATTGTTCACTCTATAGAGTACTCAATGGAAAAATTTCCATGTTCACTCTTTCGAGGTGTTCGTAGCATCGGGTGTTCACTCCAGCCAGATACCACTGTATATCTAAATACACACGAGCATGTACGAGCAGAAAATAGGCAATAAAGTTCAGGCAGTATTAACAAGTAATTTCCTGGTTAACACGTCAGTTGTCCTACATCACCATCGCAAAGTGCTCCTCGTCTTGAAGGAAATACCTGCTTGTCCAGTTGTTGAGTATGGCCGTGACAACCGAAAATTTAGTGGCCAAATTACACGTTTTGATATGACCAAAGTGAGTATAGGCTTTTCAAAGGCTAATGCCTGGAAACAAATCAAAATTGCTGCCTACCACACTGACTGAGTTAGCATCGAGTGCTGCACGTGGCGTTGCCGGTAAGACTAGTGCATCGAGGTGACCAACCAAACCTGTCTGATTGGCTGGTTACATCATTGCCAATAAAATTGAAACCGCTGCAGACTCTTAGGCAGCCAAGCTTTTGTACACACTTGTGTACATACATATAAACAAACATATGTGGCTACAATAATAGAGTAATCGAATCTCTTCGGGCCATGAAGTTGCAGATTTTTAGAGCAGCTTAGTAACAACGGTTGTTGTGGTTTTTATTCACTATTTTTTGCTGCTTTTTGAAACCATAAAGTGTTTGGCTGCGAAATTGTATGGGCGAGTTGTAAATGGCACAAAAAGCTGCAAGTATAGCAGGTGTAAGTACGGGTACTGCAGCACATTCGATCGAGGTTATCAGGCATTGTACAAGCCAGCTGGACCTTCTTTCTTTTCTATAATTTTCATTTTGATATATTTAAACAATCAACTAAACACAAATTTACGGCGAGAAGTGAAAGTTCAGTTCACTTTCAAACTTATGTTACCTAAGCGCGTAAATATGAATCAGCGCATGTTTGATTTTTTTCCGGGACGACGTCTACGGGTTTAGGACAAGTGAAACAGGACGGGCTAATGTCCTGTAGAAATCTGCAAAGGTAGTACATATGTAATTTAGGGCGGGTCAATTTGTATGGGAGATTTTTTCGACTATGCGCGTATAGCACAGAAGGATTCTACGTGCAATTCTAAGAAAATTTGTCGAACAAACCATGGGTCTAAAATCAATTTGCAGTTTGCCCAATTGCGAAAATAGGTTTCTTAGCATTTTGCTGTAGTGTCGTAAATAAGTGCTCAAATTTTGTATAAAGACATGCTATAAGGGGTATTTTGGCATGAGAAATCCATTTCTGCGCCAATATTTTTCTTAAAACTTCCATCAGAGGGCGAAATACTTAGTGAAAATTTTAACATTTTCTTCGAGTTTTGACAAACTCCAAATTGATTTAAGACCCACGGTTTCTTCGGCAAGTTTGCTTAGAATTAAACGTAGAATTCTATTATGCTAAGCGCGCATAGTAAAAAAAAAAATTGACTAAAATTTGCACCCACTGATGATTTACGTTAATTGGTAATATTTATTGATTTCTTACGAGAAGGTTTTGTGTTCTTCACAACTAAATGGGCCAGTAGCCCTGAAAGCTAGCTAATAAAACAATCTTACAACAAGTAGAAGCTTCGACTCATTAAAAATAACACAGGCCGACAAAATTTCATTAAATATTTCTAACCAAGAATAGGACTATACTTTTCCGAAGGTCTTGGACGTGCTGAATTCGAATCTGACCCTAGAATAGACCAATCACGTCAGGCTTTCGAGATATTCTAACCTAAAAGTACAAAAATCACGGTTTTTGGGCCCATTTGAGCTCCTGTAACACGATGAAAAATTTTTTTTTCAGAAAGATCATCTCGTTTTCTAAAAGTACCACTCCTCCCTCCCAAAATTAATTTTAAAGCTTTAAAAAATTTTTATTTTTCACCGAGAAGTCGTCTGTTGAATTTACTGAGTTTATCCAATACTCCTCATTTTCAGAATACCTACGAATTTACTATAGAAAAATATTGTTTCTCAAGAATTATATACCATTTCCAGGGAAAATTGTTTTTACCCATATAAAAATACATAGAAAATTTTGAGCGCTTTAAGAGCGCTAAATATTTTTGATTTCGAGATAAAAAACCGGGATATAGTTTTTTTAATATAGAACAATCCTAGGGAGTGAGAGCATTTCAATTTTGGCTTTACTTTTTTTGGATCATCCTAGGGAGTGAGATCATTTTGGCTGTACTTTTTTTGGATCATCCTAGTGCACATATGTACACACATAGGGATCTCAGAAACAGTGATTTCTAATGTAAAAAGTAATAACCCCATTTTTGTAAAAAAAATCAAAGGCTGCATTTCTTTATTCATTCTGAACGTTTGACATTTTTTTTTACTTATTCTTTATAACGTTCCTGACAATATTTAACCATGTATTTCAAACGCATTCTATTTATTCTGGCTGTGAGATAGGATAATCTGGAATGTAATCTACAACTTTCTTTCCATTTCTTCGACAACACTGTTATTGACAAAAGTGGATTTTGAAAACTATGCTATGAGAGATAGATGGCCATTAATAAAGTATTAATTAAATGAAGACAAATTTTTAATAAAATATTAGTTGCATTTATGTACATACATACTTGATATATGTATATTCAGTATAACCCCAGCTCGTATTGCATTCTTAGTAGCTTTTGAGAAGTTAATGATTTCTCGGAAAAATCGTGTTCTAAAAGGACGCACATACATATATGCATTTTTTTACTTATAAAAATGTAGTATGCAAATAAATGCAAATTGCAAAGATTGAAGCAGTCAATCAATGTAAATGTTTTTTTTTTTTAATTGGAAATTATGTTTATGACCATTTATCTCTAAATGTCTACTTAGAAGTCATTATTTTACTCACGTGTGTGCAAACGGCGTGAAGTTAAATAAAGGGTGTATAAGTATGATTGAAATAATTTTGCACAAACCGCATGATACACATACGTACTATGTATGTAAGTAAGTGTTGAAACAGCATATGTTTCATATCAAAAAATTCAGCAGCAATGACCAGGAAATCCACCGTGCTCCAAACAAAATCTTGAAATTTGTTAAAGTCGCGTTTTTAGTTAACTTTTCAGACAGCCAAGCGGTCGTCTTTTAACAATTTAACGATTTAACAAACTGCAACTTTTGCCTGCGGGAAATACGGTAGCACTGTGCTGGGTACCAGGCTATCGTATTGTTTTTGTGAGACCGAAACCATGTTTTGATCTGAGCTGATCTTGTTGGAGAAACAAAATTACTAAGTACGTAAACCCACAGAGCGCTTATCAGGTTCTTTCATGTGCGTCGAATCGATGTAACTGCATCTCCAGATCTTCCTTGAAGACAGTAGGTTTGTTCTACACGAGCTCGCGGGTGCCTAAAACAGCACAGAAAGCTCTTCTCAAGCTAGAAAAATGGGTAAAAGGAGCGAATACGTTCCACTTTTAGATCGTAAATGCCTTTTTCCTCGTGACAAGGTCAAATTGCCATAACAGCTATTGTCCGTTTACATCCAAAAGCAAAATTTATAAAACACAAAAATTTAAACTACAGTTTCAGAAAACGTACATATGTAGGTATTTGGTAATTTGATAAGCCATATAAGATAAATACACATAAAATCATTTTTTCTTTCTTTTAGATTCTCGCAAATGAAAGCTCGCCAAATATTTGATGTATTTTCCATATTTTGCAAATGAACTTGAGGATGTGAAATGAAAAAGTAGTGATTAAGCTAAATGGAAATTTCAATTGAATAAACTTTAACTGTTTTCCAAGCTTAACAAATCGCAAAAGCAAAAAAAAGTGAAGCAGCTGATTTTTGATTTCGGGCCAGAGTGTCCAGATTTGGCGACTTTTTTTTGGATATTTGCGCGTAAAAATTTAGGAAGTCGCCATTGGCGATTTTTCCCCTTCAAATAAATTTTTTCCAGTTATAAAAATTTACAAAACTTAGTTTTCCATGATAAGGAGGCTAATGAACTGTGTGCTAAACTTGACTTGAGAAGCATATTAAAAGACTGTCAAAAATGTTTAGTCACCCTAATCGAAGAACTTTTGGAACGATTACCTAGTCAATTAAATACTTTAAAAAAGCTTTGATTTTGTCACGAGAAAAGTGTGTGAATCACAAGGGCGCGAGTTTCAGGGACCTGCCAATTCACTATTTGACTTTGAAGGAAAGAAAAGCAGCGGAAACTGAATATTTAAATCTTTTAACTTTCCCATGGAATAACTTTTCTCAGAACCATTCCATGCGACTCTGAAGAATTTTGGATAATTGCTTACGGAGTGAAAACCGCAACAGGCAATAAAATGTTTGGAAATATGAGTAAATTAATATAATTATCCTTGCCGCACTCACATGCTTCAGTTGAGCGCGTTTTTTCCGTAATGAATTCAACAAAAACTAAGATTCGAAATAGGATGAGGTTGGAAAGCCTTAATTCAATAGTTCGAATACATATGTACATATGTATGTGTATATGCAATTTTGGCGTACAATTAATTTTACATAGAATTTTATAAATTATTTAATTACACAAAAGTGGATTCTTATGGATGAATTACTGCACCCATTATAATATCCACTGTATTGCATATATATGTTTGTACATATTTCCTATTCAATACACATCTAACAAGAATTAAACCACGTTTAATTAAGCATACAGAACTATTTACAGTGGGGCGGTATACCTAAATTGTTATCCTTGTCTATTAGACATATAAAATCTTTTATTTCCGCACCGCACAAAAACTAAATGTAGAGTAAATAGAAGCAGAAATATTTCATATCGAAAAATCAAACAAGGCCACAAAGATAAATCAAGGTCCACCTTCTTTGAGTTGATTTCATCTATAAGTTTTGGGCATTGAGAAGAAGAATATCGACATTCCTATAACTCAGAAACCCTGCTGCCCCTTTGTTGGTACCACTCACCCCTATAATAACGGGTGATTTTTTTGAGGTTAGGATTTTCATGCATTAGTATTTGACAGATCACGTGGGATTTCAGACATGGTGTCAAAGAGAAAGATGCTCAGTATGCTTTGACATTTCATCATGAATAGACTTACTAACGAGCAACGCTTGCAAATCATTGAATTTTATTACCAAAATCAGTGTTCGGTTCGCTTTACGTCCGATTTATGGTCTACATAATCGACCAAGTGAGCAAACAATTAATGCGATTGTGACCAAGTTTCGCACTCAGTTTACTTTATTGGACATTAAACCAACCACACGAATGCGTACAGTGCGTACAGAAGAGAATATTGCGTCTGTTTCTGAGAGTGTTGCTGAAGACCGTGAAATGTCGATTCGTCGCCGTTCGCAGCAATTGGGTTTGCGAAACACATTTCGAACCGAACACTGATTTTGGTAATAAAATTCAATGATTTGCAAGCGTTGCTCGTTAGTAAGTCTATTCATGATGAAATGTCAAAGCATACTGAGCATCTTTCTCTTTGACACCATGTCTGAAATCCCACGTGATCTGTCAAATACTAATGCATGAAAATCCTAACCTCAAAAAAATCACCCGTTACATAGCTCTCTTCTCCTGAGCGTGGTTATAAATATGAAGAGTGGTAAGAAATAAATCTAGTATAGGAGAACTTTCAAGGATGCTGTTGGACAAGTTCTCGTTTTTTGAGTTATGCAAAGCTTGTTGATCATAATACTATATATGATGAGTCGTAGATACTACTGACGTTTAAATCCATATGCGTATTTTTGGACATCAACCCGAACTTTTTAACCTCTTTTTGATAAATAACGTAAAAATTACATATCTAACTCGTCTTTAGGTTTTAAATTTTGTGGTACTATAGTCCGCAGAGCTCGAAAATAACTAACTATTAACCAATTTAAATGTTCGCATGAGAACACTTATCAAATGAGTAATACAACAGCGGTCGAATTGCCTTAAGTGCGAAGCGTAGAGTGTAATTGACGTCCGTAGCATGCACGTTAAACAGACGTTTAGAGTCTAAAATCCGTACACGGACAAAAATTGGTGTGTAAAACATTCGTACAAAATCCGTACGCACATATTTTGTTTGTACTTAGGTGAACACAGGAATCGTACTTTTAAATAACATCAAATAAAGCAACACATATTTCCACTAGTCATATTTGTTGATTGCTTCACAGACAACCCAATTATTTTTCTGACTAGAACTTTTTAACAGTGTATACAGTGTGCCAAGTAATGACATTTAATTTTTTTCATATCAATATTTGACAATTGCTTGAGTGTCTTAGTTAAAATTGTGAAATTTGTTGTCACTTTCTTTAACCTTTTTGCTAGTTTGAACTTAACATTTTTTTGAAATCGTGAACTGAAGAAAATATTAACAAACAAGGAATTTTTAGCAAAAAAAACCGACTTCAACTCTCATATAAAAAAAAAATATATATATATATCTCAAGATCCACTGATCAGATCTTAACCAGATTAGTATGAGACCACCTTTGAGACACTACCTTTCCGATGCAAAAAAAGAATTATCGAAATCGGTTGACGTGGTCCAAAGTTGTACGGTAACATACATAAAAATATTCCGACGAACTGATAACCTCCTCCTTTTTTGGAAGTCGGCTAAAAAAAAAAGAAATATAGAAAGCGAAAGGGCCAAGGATGCATTGTAACTTTAATATTAGCGTTTACCAAAAAAAAGTAATCGTTTCTGTTGAAACGATTCAGTTTTTAACCGACTTCCAAAAAAGGAGGAGGTTATCAGTTCGTCGGATTTTTTTTTTTTTTTTTTTTTTTTTTTTTTTTTTTTTTTTTTTTTTTTTTTTTTTTTTTTTTTTTTTTTTTTTTTTTTTTTTTTGACCACGTCAACCGATTTCGATAATAATTGCAGCGGAAAGGTAGTGTCTCAGAGGTGGTCCCACACTAATTTGGTTTATATCCGACCATTGAATCATGAAATATATAGATATGTATATATTTTTTTAAGTCGGTTTTTTTTTTGGTAAGAATTACTTCTTTATCGTTTAGGCAATTATCAAATTAATTCTATTTTGGTTTTTAACGAAAAGTGAGCTGGCAATGTTATACAACAGGAACTTCTCGTTGATTTACTTTGTTTCAATGTTAACGATGGGTGATTTATTTCGTTTCAACGTTAACGATTGAGTTCTGTTTCGTTAATTTAGCTCTGAAACGAAACGAAATTATTTTGATAAGTTATTTTTGCTCATCAACAAAAGGAAATCGATTCATATAGTTTGTTGAGAATCTCTGGCAAAAACTAATAACGCCGCATACGTGTTTTTTATGCAAGAGTGCGAAGTGCGGTGGCTCCGTGTTCATCGAACCGAACGACGAATATGTAAAAAATAGTCTGTTCCTTTGAACTTCGGACTAAAACCTGTGGAACTGTTAAACTACAATTTTACTCTCTCAAGTGAGAGTAAAAGGAGAACAGATGCAGAAGTGCACGGGAACGCAAAAAGCACTATTTTCTGTAAAAACGTCAGTCTGTATGTTTACATGTCATTTGTACAACACTGATTTGGCTGAAATATCACTAACTAATTATTAAAAACTATACATATTCAAATATTTCGTTGTTTACTTCCATATTTTTACAAATATAAGGTTCTTTGCTTACACTGCTTTCTGTTTTTGTTTGCACATGCAAATCAGCTGATCGTTTGACACTTTAAATTCTGACTAGGAACAGTTGCTCAGTTACTCTCTCAAAAGTGTTCCCACTTACAGGTTTTATGTCAATAGGAACGACTTCCTGTAAGTTCTGACTAAATCCTGTAAACCGGACTGCTATTAGAGCAGACTAAAAAAAATAATGTGCGCTAGCTTGCCACATGACTTTGCCACCAACAGCATGTATTTGTGAGAATCATTTTAAAACCTCGGACCTTTTTAGTATGAGCCTAAACCGTAAGCTATTGCATCCGGAATCAGTTCCGTCAAAGCAAATACCAGTGCCCAATTAAAAAGAAAATTGCGCGTCAAAACTTAACCGTTAGAGAGTGTCAAAATGGCTTAGGTTGCAAGTTTTTACTAGTTTTGCGTTCAATGACTTTTTCTGAAAATTTTCTCTTGCACTCAATTTTACTCTCTATTTTTCTTTTACGTTCTCGCTGCAAGTACTTACTGGAAAAGTTATTAAATGGACCTATTGTCATTACTTGGCACACCGTATACACTGTGGTTCTTAGTTTATATAAATGCAGCAAAACTTTTCAGGTAGGTTGTCGACCCTACCGAGTAAAAGTGTAATTTTTGAAGCGATGGTTAAAGTTGAAAAAATAAAGAAAATTAAGGCTTTTTAACCGACTTCCAAAAAAGGAGGAGGTTATTAGTTCGTCGGAATATTTTTTTATGTATGTTACCGCATAACTTTGGACCACGTCAACCGATTTCGATAATTCTTTTTGCAACGGAAAGGTAGTGTCTTATACTACTACTAATTTGGTTTAGATCCGATCATTGAATCATGAAATATATAGATATATATTTTTTTTAAGTCGGTTTTTTTTTGCTAAAAATTACTTGTTTAATTTACGCGTCAAAACTTTCCTACAATCGAAGTCTACCAATAGATTGTTATACACAATTTTAAAGGCCTATAAATCCTCTTTTCATGTTTGATTTTTAAAATCGGGTAAAAAATAGTCAAGCTGTCAATAGATAAGTCCCTCAAGTACAAAAATAACGCATTTTTTTAAGTAAAAAAAATGGAGGGTTCAGGAACTGTACGTTGAATCCGTACAACCATTTTCACCCCTGCAAATCCGTACCGTACGGAAAAATCCGCACATCTGGCAGGGCTGATGAAATCTATTATGAACGTTAACGAGTGAAAATAGAGAAAATAATAGGGTTTCTCGAGTACTATGTATATAACATTGCTTGCAAGAAAATAAAATTGGAGACATATTTCCGAATGCATATATATATTATACTATAGGATTATTTATATCTACTCCTTTTGCCGGTTCTAGCAAAATAATACTCTGTCCTGTCATAGGAACTCCATTATCACAATGTGTCCGGGGCCTCAAATAGATTAAATACGGCCCTTTAAATACTAACGTAAACAAGTTTTTAATATTTAGGAGATGCTAAATATTTACATAAGTATCTACTTGCATATTTGCGGGTACAAAATACGAAGTTCTAAATACTAGACGACTGAGGAAAAGAAATAGGAACACAGTGCAAAGCTCAAAAAGTGATGAGAATGAGACCTTTTGAATTCATTACAAGTAATTTTAAAGCGAAAAAACCACTTCAGTGCTAATATGAAAATTTAGGAGAGTAGCAGCCGGAAAAATCATAAAAGGTGATTTTCCTATGTATTTTTGGGCCACCCTTATGTATATACATATATACATATGTATATAAATAAAAGTTTTTTCAGTTGAACATGGAGCTGTGTTAAAAGCTCCTCCCATGCCCTCCCCTTCCCGCTCCATTAACGTTGGAAGATGTGCTTTTAAATGATATCCTTTCATTGGGATCGTATTTCTTCAACTTCAAATTGAGACAAAAGAGGAGTGGTAACCTACTTTTTCATTATTTCCACCTCCAACTTTTTGAAATTTGTTCCACAGTGTAAACGGTAATTTTCGCTTTTTTTTATATTAAAGATTGACAATGTAACGAACTACTTCGTGATCTCATTTCATATTCTTTTCATTTAATATACAACATAACGTTAGTACAATAAGAACCTGATTATCTTTTTTATTTAGAACAACTGTAATTTGAGATTAAGAATTAACATATGTAACTATAACGAATGTGAGCCGAAATCGAGTTCCAGGTGCGAATAGACTGACAAAAAATAGTATGTTAGGTAATTATATAATTATTTTCGGAATGTTTCGAAACTTTTCAAGATTGTTTTACTTTTCGGAACCATTTTAGGGATTTTCGAGACTTTATTTTTTAAAGATTTTTCGTGTTATATTCTTCCGGTTTACTGTTACTTTTTGGAATTTCGGGACTATATCGGGATCTTCGGGACGATTCGGGATCTTCGGGACATGTCGGGATTATCTTTGCATAGGTCCAAATCATGGCGGTGGAGAATTTAGTTGCGGTAGAAATAAAAAAATTAATTCATTGTCAAATTAATTTTCCATTATTATGATTGGATTAGGTCGTCGTCAATTTATTTTATGATCGCCAGACCACGAAATTACATATATTTGAAGTTATCGCGAAAAGTACTGAACGATGAACTAGAAAACTCATTTCGGGGACGCTTTTACAAGTTAAAAAATAATACATGATATATACGAAATGTTGTTTAAATCATTTTATACAGCTAAAATTGTTTAGGAGTGAGTATAAACTATCAAAAATTTTCATATTTTATTAGAACATAATGAGGAGTATTCTGGTTTTCGTACGAATCGAAAATTTGAAATTTTTGAATACAAAATGATACGAAAATTGTATGATTTTCGATTCGTACGAAAACAAGAATACGCCCCAATATATAAGTTGTATTTTGCTTGCTTGTCTTATCCGAGAACGTTCACGAAATGGGGTTAAAAAACAAAAAATGTGAAATATTTCCAGAATGTCAATGTGTTAGGTGAAAAATATTTTTTTATTTAAATTGCTTATTTCCTCAAAAGTTCAAATGGCATATATGGGAAATTGTTGCCAAAGAAAGATTAAATAAAAAGCCTCCTCCCAAGAAAAACCAGCACATGAAACCATGAAAAATGTCATGAAGAAGGTGGAAAATACTTCAACCATAGCTTCTGTGATAAATACGGTGACCATCCGTCCTGTGTTATACGGGACAGTCTTCTTTTTTGACCAATTGTCCTGGTAAGTTATTTATTTTACACGGCACGCCAAATGTTCTATATTTATTTTAATGTCGTGTATTTATCCCATATTCGGTGTTTCCACGCCTTTCAAGTGATGTTGCTACATATATGATACTAATTTTCTCCATAAACAGTTATTATTTTCTAATCTTAATGCTTGTGATTCGAATCGAGGAATACATACAGTGACTAAAATAGAAATTAGGACTCGACATTTTAGTAAGTATTTTTCCTTAGTTTATTTAATGTTTACTATTTATTTTATGAAAGTAAAGCTCTTTTTCTAATAAAAACCATATAATACCAAATTTCCAGCTTTGTGTAAAAAACTATAAAAATTAATCTGCAATGCTTCATCAAAATTTCAAACTCTTTAATTTGAATCTTTAGAAAAAAATTTCGTTTGCAGTTTTGTAACTCATTAAAATTTAGTATTAGAAAGTGTGAGTGGAAAGCTCTGCTCATTTGCTTCTCTCTAAAAAAAAAAAGGGTCGAACATACTTTCTTTGTATGATTATTATACTAAAATTTAACGAATTTTTTTACCAAATTTTACGGGGTAAAAATCTCGAGAAAATTATCCTACAAATTCGTTATGTTACACATCTAGGATCATTAAAGAAGGCTCTAAGATCTGCAAGCTGTTGTGGAACAAATTTGCAAAATTATTTTCTGTCCCCTATTCGGCTCTCATAAATATGGTCACCGTAGTGATAAACGAGATTCAAAGTGATATGCAAACGTTTAAAAAGCATGTATTTAATGCTAAAAATGTTAAAAATCAGTACAATGTTCATCGGTTACTATACATTTTTCTAAAAGTTTCTATACTTATTAAATCTTTTAACTTACTATTAAAAAAGTAACACTCTGGAAAATATTTTACAAAAATGCAAAAATAAGAAAAATAATAGTAATTTTTGAAGAGCCTGAAGGCTGTTTCGTATTCGGCACAAATTTTAACGTCGGTAAACGATTTCAGAGGATAAATTTACCAATCTTAAAAAAAAATATAAAAAATACTTGCCATGTACACTTTGTTTGGAAATTAACCATGCAACTCTACGAGATCCTAACAAGTGACGAATCTCGGATCTAGGCTTAGGACCAAATTCACAGTGCGTAGTTAACTTAGAACCGGCAGTGAACTACACACTTTTGTACTGAAATCTGTAGTTAACTGCCGATTCTGAGGTTAACTACGCACTGTGAACTTGGCCCTTACACATGTGCACACCAACCAATGCATGCCAGAATAAACAAAATTTTACAAACTTTTTGTCAGATATCTTACAATTGCATTTCAAAATCAAAATATTTTAAACTGTCTTTGCTAGAATGGCCCTGTTAGACTGTTTGATAATTAATTCATGTTTCTTTAAAGTAACACCTTTAATATTTAAGATATTTCTTTATCAACTAAAATAGTTATGATAGCTTTAATTAATATTCACCAGTGTGCAAAACTAAACACTGTGCGAGTCATTTCAATCGAAACGCTAATGTATGATTTTCAAATGAAAATAAATCAAGTCTACAGTTAAATAAATAACATTCTTCGCAGAATAATATTCAAATGACTCTCAACATTCTGAGTATGTACACACACACGTACCAGCTTAGAAAAGTGGATGCATACTCGTACATACATACTTATGTCCATACGTATGAAAACTCACAATAGATAAGTCAGCCATAAAACAGGGAAGAACCTTATGTTTTTTCCAATACTTGTTTTAAATGCGTTTTATTGTAATAAGTGCAATAGATGAATTTCAAGAGTATAAAAGGAGCTCATAAACGATTGGTCAATCATTGCATTGAAAACGTTTACAATATGAAGTTTCAATTGCTTATCGGCTTTGTGTTGGCGTTACTCGCTGTGGCTTTCGGTAATTTCGTCGCATTTAATAAATCTGATTAAGCTTACAAAGCCATTGTTCTTTACTTTCAGCCAACCCTAATCCTTTGCCAAAACCTGAGCCTTATCCAGGAGGTGGGGGCGGCGGCGGTGGTGGAGGTGGAGGCGGTGGTGGTGGCGGCGGCGGTGGCAAGTGAATCCCAAACCAGCCATTATTTGTCTACGAATTGTTGATGATCTAAAATAGTTACCTGTAAATGCTAAACAAATATACATAGACTAAGCGGTGGACGCAAAGTGAAGTACTGGAAGCAAAGTAATTTTCTTATTAAGGTTGAGGGTTAGCTGGGCCGATCGATAAAATTTCACATAGAAGAGTTACTGGTCTCCAGTTTTTCCAAGAAAATGGAGATTTCAGATCTTGATCGAAATGCACTTTTTTTGCGAGCTTTAACAAATTCCTACATCTTTGGTCCTCAATATCCTTCTGTGAAAACAAGGATGTAACGCCAAGTTATATACATAGGTAAGTCATGACCTTGCACAAGGCGGGCATGGCTCTAGTGTACCTTCGACCATATCTTCGTTACAAGTCGCGCACTTTTCAACGAGAACAAGCGCTAACTAAACTACGTGGGCTGGTGTGGTACAATACCCCGTAAGTAGCCCTACCAATAGTTTACAGCCTAACTTAAGATATGTATATCTACATACATACATACTTATTTTGTGGTTTTCGTGCTATAATATCGAATCATTATTTTGCCTCTTGAATGTTAATGAATGGATTCCGCTTTCGATTCATTCGCTATATCTATTGCCGCTTTTACAAAGTTGAAAAAAGTATAGATTGGCACCAAGTTTCTTTGAGGAAAGTTTGCTCAAATTTTAGCCAGTGCGTCGGCACGCTCTTTCCCTTTTATTATTTTGTCCCTGCTTCATGGCTGTTGTTGGTTGAGTTCCGGACTGAATATCGCAACACCCTTCATTAGGATCCTACTGTTAAGAAATTGTAGGTGTAGTGCTCGAGTCTAAGTCCTTTCTTCCACACGCCGCGTTCTGTTATTTCCATCTGGCAACTATTTGAAGTTGTCGTGAGGAATGCATAGTCGAAGCTGTCCGCCATCTGTCGTTAAGTCTTACCAGTTCTCAGATCAGTCCTTTGCCAATGAAATACTGGTTTAGACTTTTGTCTGGTACTACTGAAGGAGTCATGCAAATTGCTCCAGATTTACACAGACTTACCAGTCTCTATGTATATACTCCATAGCTTGTTGACATACATATGTATGTATGTTTTTTTAGTTTCGTCCACCCTACTAAACCATAAAGCACTGCTGTTTAGATCCAATCTGTAAGTGCAACAGATAAAATGCATGTCTTGCCGAGAATTTTCCTGCGGATATACATATGTGTATACATATAATGCATTTGAAGCGTTTTAAAATTTTTCCTACACACTTAGTCTTCATGTCAGTTTACTTTCATTTCAACTCTTTAACAAGGATGCTTCTTTGTCGGTTTGAATAGTAGTATCTCAGTTAGTGCAGATACCAGACCAGAAGTATGTACTTTCTTGTGAAAAGTATTAACTCTCTTTTATCTGGGTTCACAACGAGCCCATCTTCTAAAAGAAAATCGTTTACTTATCTAAGAATAACAATAGAACTATAAGCCGTTGTTTTCGACGATGCACGCTGTACTGTGTTCGAAAGACCGGGTGGCATGGGGCTTGGAATATATGTATGTACATATGTTTATAAAACAAACAAAAAAGATCTGAGCAGGAGTTTACAATGACTGGATGAATTTTAAATTTAAAAATTATTAAAATGGTTTCAAGTATATTCTTTTTAAGTAATGGTTTGATAGGGCTCTTCTTCTTCTTATTATTTGGTGCTGTAACCGCCAGTCGTTTCTTCTCTGTGCCAACTGGCGCCAATTGGAAGTGCCAAGTGAAGCCAAGTCCTTCCCCACCTGGTCTTTCCATCTCAGTAGGGGCCTTCCTCTTCCTCTGCTACCACCAGCGAGTTCCGAGTTGAATACTTTCAGATCTGAAGCGTCAGTGTCCATTCAAACGACATCACCAAGCCAGCGGAGCCGCTGCACTATGTCCATGTCCCTATAGCGGTCCCACATAGCGCGCGTTGCGCCCGATCGCAGCGTGGCCCTTTAGGCGGCATCTTTTTTCTCTGCAGCTTCCTGACACTCCTCATCGTACCAGTTGTTCTTTCGAGTTCGCTGAAATCCGACTACTTCTTCGGCGGCGGTACTTAATGAGCGGGAAGTGTGGCTCGCATATGTCGGCTTGTTGATGAGTGCTCTCTGAAAGTAGGTGTTAGAGTCGAGTAGCGAATGCATTGGCTGTCTGTTGTGATTGCAGCTTTTTGACGTTAAGCTTTCCTTGCATATTAGGGCCCACATTTTTTGCTGCACAGAGGTGGGTGCGTATCTTGGCTGCAACAAAATAGTGGTCCGAGTCGATGGTTGGGCCTCGGAGTGTACGTACGCCCAAAACACTGGAAGCATGCCTTCCGTCTATCACAACATGATCGATTTGGTTTCTCGTTTTTCGATCCGGAGACAGCCANGCTTGTTGATGAGTGCTCTCTGAAAGTAGGTGTTAGAGTCGAGTAGCGAATGCATTGGCTGTCTGTTGTGATTGCAGCTTTTTGACGTTAAGCTTTCCTTGCATATTAGGGCCCACATTTTTTGCTGCACAGAGGTGGGTGCGTATCTTGGCTGCAACAAAATAGTGGTCCGAGTCGATGGTTGGGCCTCGGAGTGTACGTACGCCCAAAACACTGGAAGCATGCCTTCCGTCTATCACAACATGATCGATTTGGTTTCTCGTTTTTTGATCCAGAGACAGCCACGTAGTTTTTATGCTTGAATCTAGTACTGCATACTACCATGTTTCGGACCCCGGCGAAATCGATCAGCCTCAGTCCGTTGTCGGACGTTTCGAAGTGGAGGGCTCTAAGCCAAGGGATTTACGCTGGATGTACAAGGATATAGTAGGGCGCATACTTTTATATAGAGCGCTGCTCTAGTGGCTTACCCTTACCAACGATTACGTCGTTAAAAATTCGGAAGCATCGTGGAGAACACAGCTGTCTTCACGGATCAAAGATGGAATATGGGGTAAGTGCAGGAAACGAACAAAGAAAATATCTACACCTCACGCCTATCTGGACCGGGCACTGTCTATGGATAATCGCCATAGCTTTCAACACATTCTACCACAGCTACAACCCAAACTCGAAGGGTAGTTGTTTACTTTCTCTGTGAGTGTTATTGCAAAGAGCGAAGCTAAAGATCCCACCAATACCGGCTAAAGGATGTAATTTCGCATGAGTGTGAGGTTTTAAAATGGCATAGCACTCTAACTAGGCATGGGTAACACTGCGCTGCGCGGCGCAATTGCGTTAACACCGTAGCCGGAGTTGCCGCGCCATCACCAGTATATGGAAAGCGCCAGCGCCATTAACACCAAGCAGCACATGAGGCACACACACAATTCGCCTTAACTCTATGAAAATTTACACGTACTTTGTTTTTGCTTTTGAGTGTTGAGAGCGCAAATTTAAAGCTTTTACTCAAGAATGATAGAATATCGTGGCATTTACTACATTCCTAGCAATTAAATTCAGTTGGCGGTACAAGCGTTGCTCAGCGCCGAAAATTATCGAAATAATAGACATGACACCACTGTATGGTGTGCTGCACTGTATGACGATGGGTACTGTGGTGACACTCAGATGGCGCCGTGTTCAATTCAGTACACTGCGCTATTGCGCTGGGTTAGTGCGCTTACAGCACAGGTGGCGCTGGCGTTATTGAGCTAGCGCCAAAAAAATTGCGTATTTACCCATGGCTAACTCTAACCAACCAACAGAAGCTTCAGCATGTAATACTATATTCATTGTGGAATTGTACGCCAAATACAAAAGGAAGCCCGATTTTGGTTAAAAATTAACCAAATTAGTAACTGCGATCACAATATTTAAATATATAATAATAATAATAGATTGGCGCTTACACATACATATGTTAGTGTTTGGCCGAGCTTCTCCTTCGATTTGTAGCGTGCGCCTTGATGTTGTCACTATTATAAAGTTAATGACGATGGATTTTGATAATGGCGAATGATAACAGGCTGGCTTATATTTTACATTTATTCACTTATTTAAGTATTACTTAAATATCTGGGATCATTGGAGGTTAAGCTGATTGAAAATTGTATAAACATTTTTCTCATATTATTACAACGATTCACTCAATTACTAATGTTGCTTTTGTTGGAAGTAATTCACATGCTTCCTTAAGCAAAATATTTGACTATAAAACTTATCGTACGCAGTGGCTGACAAAAGTCAACGAACGACTCCCATTACATTACGCATAACTAAGTAAGTAATTAAGCGGTATTAAATAACTTTTTATTAACAAAAAACATTAACTTAATATTCTACTTACATACAAAAGTACATATCTACATGCTGTAATACATACGTATGCATTTATATTAGGGTGACACAAAAATACATGGGAAAATAAACTTTTTTGATATCAAAAATAAGGAGAAACGTACTTTTTACTTGAAAGCCGCCGGAGCTTTGAAGTTTCCGATGTATTTTACATGGGGAAAATAAATTTTTTCGTAGAATTGCTATTAAATCGTTAAAAAGTAATTATTTTTTGATCCAATAAGACTATTTCCCTTCATAAGTGTTCAAAAAATAAACATTTTGCAAAGCCTCGAGTAATGTCCGGCCTTTCGCTCATGAATTCCACCATTTTTTTTCGCATTGCGACCGATTTGTTGCGATCTTCGGCCTGATATGTTGGAAATATTTAATAATAATCCAATATTTTTGCGTTTATACGCTTTATTTTTTTTTCATAGTTTAAAACAATTTCTTTTGCTCCAATTTTTTTGCTCTTCGTACAAAATACACAAAAATGACAGCTGCGTCGGATTCAGGCATACCTACATTACGAATCTCGAAGATGGCCTCCGAATTTATGATACGAATTATGATACGACAACGCGGATTTCAGCATACCAATTTTACGATTCGTTGCAAAATCGAATCTACGACGAATTACAGCATAGGGGTGGAAGTTTTAACCCCTACATATTTCTGGATAGAGTCGGCACCTATCTAAAAAATTGCAATGAGTGCGATATATCGTCGCTACCATGTCAAACTATCGAATGTGCAAAAATGCATATTGCATCATTTCACTTAATTTGCATACCTAAATACCTCATCTTAGTTAACAGATGAGTGGCAACCCTATTTAAAAATGTGTTAGTACAAAGCTTATGCGTACACCCTGCGTATGATACCTATTTTGTGGTATCAAAGCTTGACAGCGTGGTTGTTTTTGTTAATTCCATACATGAAATAGTGGCGAATCAGCTACACTTGATAGTAATAGGTTGAATAAGGGAATGAATTAGCAACGAGAGCTTACGGGGTGTGCATAGCTCAGTGGTTAGCGCTTCTGACTTTACACTAAGGTCGCTAGAGATTAAAGATGATGCGTGTTCGCAGCCCGCTGAAAGTCTAAAAAAAAAGAAATCTGATGAGGAGATGTGGTGGTGATCTCCGAAATAGCTGCTATAACTCCTACCACTAACTTCGCTTAAACTTTGTTCTTTTTTCCATTTTTCGAACGAAACTATTAATGCTAAGTAATACTGCATGAAGCATTTTTTTTTGTCTCATTTGCTTCCATATAATGACTAAACACAATTTATTTTTTTATGGCAGAAACCCGCAACATCCTCGGCGAAAAAAATTATAAAAAATCAACGGTAGCTTTTAGCCACTTGAAACTTGCACATTATTGGACTGAAATTGAATGCGCTATAAAACTGTGTATTCAAAAAAATTCTACCGCTTCTGAGAAAAAAGTTTGAAATTTTGGTGAGAATTTGTTGCACTTTTTTGCGGTCTTTTAAAAAGTTTTAAACTTGAGTTTATATGAGTTTCGTGAGAGAAAGAAGTGTATTTTAATTGAAAATTCTTAAAAATAAATAAATAAACATGAGTGGCAAACAATATCACTTTGAAATGAGGGTGCTATTGTATTGGCCAATACTGTATGTATGCACTGCCGCAGCGAGCATGCGCAAATTCAAGCAAAGGTCAACCGCTTTCAACTGTGTAGTCGCGTCGATGAATGAATGTTTCGAATCGCTAGTGATTTCCTCTTTGCTAAGTGATCGTGTGAAGTAGTGCAATCAAAGCAGCTGAAGCGCATGGATGCGGGCAGCAACAAAAATCTTAAGCTAATGAACGCATACAAAATGTATAAACAATGCAGCATTGTATGTAGATAATATAGAGTGATACTCGAACTAATAGCTTAACACAAATGTTTGGTACCACAATGGAGTCGTTGGAGCTGTTGCAGGCCATACTGGAATATAGCGCCTGCATGTCACAGCTGCTGGACGTAGTTGAGCAGCAACAACTGGAAGACTATTTGAAATTTATTAAGTATTTTTTAGTGTAGCAAACACAAATTCTATTTGATAAAGTGAATTTATTAAAGCTGCAATTTTTAGATAATAAAAAATTAATTTTTTGATTTATTTAATTTAAAACTGTAGAGAAATTCAATTACACTTTAATGAAGTGATACTTATAAAATGTTTATATTAATTTCGGGTATTCTCTAGGTCTTGCAAAAGCCGTGTACGGTGCACGCATTGCACGGTGGAACCGGTTTACCTATGCAAAACGTACAATCCGTATACCGTGCGAGGGTTTTGCAAGACTTGTATTAACATAGCAGTATTTAATTAAATATCCGTAACACCTTGTCCCTTCAACTCGCCAAGGACGCACGTCGCCGCAGCAAAGGCACGCTCGCAACTGCAGAGTAAAGAAAGTGAGTATTTAAATTTGAATTTTGTATAGTTACTAACTACTTACTTATCGATTTGCTTTTCAGTTTCATCGGAGCACTTTTGGAGAACTTTTATCAGCTTTTCCTTCTCAATTTGAGGATGGATAATTTCAAAAATTTCTACGACTCTATCTTCATCAATAGAATTCCCAGCATTGATCTGAAAGCAATTTAGAAATATGTATGTTCTTTTAGCCCGATACAAAAATCAATTAAGACTAAGAAGCTCATAAAATATAAATATGTACTGCGTAACTATATATAGCGCATTAACTAAGCTGCCCTTGAATTGCCCTAAAACCCGAATTAATAGACTTATGAATCCAAACTTGAAACCAAACGCCTCCGTTTTGTAGTAATTTTTTAATTAATGTGGGATTTAAACTGTTTGAAGTTGTTTTATAATAAAGTATAGTAGTTTTTAATACACATAAACATCGGCGTAGCCAGAATGAAATTTAGGGGGGCTGGACCCTATTAAGTTGGCATTTCAGGGTACTATTTTATATATATATAAGAAAAATTTGAAAGTTAGGGGGGGCTCGAGCACCCCCCCCTGCCCCTACCTGGCTACGCCCATGCACATAAACCCTGATTACTAACTAATTCAATAATCGGGGGAGGGTACCGTTACTTTGTGAAATTGTCAAAAACTAGATGAATTTTGTCTGTGCGTTAAAACTTTAGAAGACAGTTAAAAAACTTATCCGAACATATCAGCGATTTTTTAGAGTTTGTTTCAAGTTATGTTAACTTCAAATCAAGACTAATGAGAATGTTCGCTGAGGTTCGCTTCATAGTTTTTTTTTCAATTTTTTGGTGACTCCTTAAAATATATAATGTAGACAGTACATTGCCATTGCATATGAAATTTTTTCAAAATTAAATTAAATGTATATTTTACTCGGTCTAACCGATTGCGTAAGTTTTATGTGTATTTTGAACGTGGTAGTAAACCGATCATTTTGACTTTTTTTGATATATGTATAATATAAAGCTACCTATGAAATTGTATCAAAATCGAAGTACGTTTAGTATTGCCGCCCACTAGTGTGGAGGCTACTTAATTTTCAACATATTGAAAAATTTCTTCTTTTCACAGTTAAAAAAAGTATTACAAAAAAATTCAGCGGAACCGGAGCACGATTACTATTTTTGGCCGCAGATTATATGGAGTCGCGACACTGTGCTTCGTATCCTTCTCGCATATTGAATCTTTCTGTCTGTTTATGACATCCGGTCAAGGCTGACGCTTGAATTAAGCCTCTTATTTATATGAAAGTTTGACCAGTTGTGCCTATTTGTTTCGGATGTTGTTGCTGAGATGCTTCTTACATAATTTGCAGTAAGATAAGCCATTTAGATCTTATATAAAGTACCTAATCGTGATTTATAATTCGTTGCTGGCCAGGCAACATTTTTTGTAGAAATTAAAACGCCATTAAAGTGCATTTGTGCTATACTTATGGAAGATACATATTTACATACATATACATATGTATATGTGCGTATTTTCCCAACTATATAAACTTACCAATCCATTTTTTCTCATAATACAGTAACGCAAACATTTCGTATTACGCAATAAATTACCACGTGAACCCCTTAATAGCTCATCGAAGCCCTCTGCAATGGGTCGAACATGTTTTTGGCATACATCATAAAATATATTGTAGTATACAGACCATCGGTTATTTCTACTTTAACATTCTGATCCGCATCCTCATAGCAATCCTCAACTGCAGCCTCTGCCATGGTGCGTAGCGAGTCATAATGTGGTGGTGGAGGGTCAGCCAACATCGAAACTGTTAATTTGAGAGCAATGTAATGAAAAATATGAGATCACCTTTTTTAAGCCCCCACCTGGCAGCAATGATATTGCTAAGCAAATCGTAAGAACACTAAGGACTCTCATTCCGCAGATTCGTACAAGGTTTATGAATAGCAATCGAACTTCAACTGAAAATGAAAACACGTTTCACTTCCAATTTTACTTATCTAAATAATTAGAATAGAATTTTCGTTTAAAACCTGTGAAATTCATTTATTCTGAGATGCGAGTACAATAGGTTTTGTATGGGAAAAATTATTTAGATAGCGAAACGTAAATCTATGTGCTCATGTAGATACTTACATACATTATATATTAGGGTGGTCCCATATAAGATGCGGCAAAGAGTACTAAAAATGATCCGACTTTACTGAAATATGATGCGTGAAGCATTTTTGCTTAGGAATGAAAAAAATTTAATAAATTAAAATTAAAAATTAAAACTTTTTAATATACCACGTTTTTATAAATGGACTCAGTCCCATAGAATTTGTTTTGATAACTTTTGATTTTGAAATTTTAGCTAAAGTCATTATAAACAATTTATGAGATTGAAAACAAAAAAAGTGGAGCGCATGCAATACAAAGAATTAGATTTAATTGACAATAGTCAAACTACATAATATAGACCTAAAATTTCTACAGCGCAAGTACAAAAGTTGAGATCGATTTTAAGCGATCGTTATTCATATAGACAATTTTTCGTTTTAATTTACAATAATATTGTAACTCTACAATGCACCAAATCTTTTTAATAATTTTTGTATTCAATCACATCCTAGAATTTTAAGTCTTTAAAAAAAAATCCTGACGTCAGAAAGAAAAATTAAAAACGCAGTTATACGCATGATACAAAAAACAAGGTAGTTCCATTGTCACTTTTTCGTCGCCACATTAACAACCTGACAATTAAGCAGATTGTGACATTTCGTGCTACCATACCCAATATCTAAAATCCTTAAAATTTTTTGTCGATTTAAAAATATTTTGTTCTTACATGTACATTTTAAATTGTGTGAAAGCTGACAGTTTATAGAATTCAAGAGCGACGAAAACAAAGGGGGGTTAAGTGGTTAAACCTTACCTAAGCCGATCATAAAACTTGCGACGCAATTTCAGCTTATGCCTATGGGTCTTGGCGAGAATGTAATCCCTGAAGGTTTAGCTTAAAATGGTTCTCGGGATACACCCTGTGATCATGTTACTTTCCAGAAGGTGTCGCGCCACAAGAATTTTAGTTTATTTGGCTTATACCGCTAGCTTTCAATGGCTTCGAGATCGTTTTCTTATACCCCCATTTTTCATAGGTTTGGGATTGATTTCATTTACCTCTATTCCAAGTTCAACGGTGGCACGCCGCATTTTCCAATAAATCCATACATATATCCATACAAAGTTCCGGGACTCTACCACAAATAATTCCAGAGATATGCACTATGAAAAATTCGATTTGTATGGGAGGTTCCACACGCCCTTTAGATATCGGGTTTGTTTTAGCCTATAACCATTCTTGGAAAATTTGTGTCCGAAATTTCCAAAAAATCGGTACAGCCGGTATGAGCATTGCGACTCCTCAAGCGAAATGAACTAATGATTGCAAAAAATGAAATCAAACATCATAGTTGACCCAAAAAGAATATTAGACTTCATTCTCTCAACTTCTCAGAATGTAGAAAAGCTAAGAAATATATAATAAGATAGGATATATTAAAACAGCCTCCAAACATTTACTAAAGACGCCCTTGGACTACACAAATCAGTTTGATTAAAAATTTATTTGTATCTATTTATTTTATACTTCAACTTTGGGTGTGTCAAAATTTCATGTGAAAACAATATGTGTTGCTGGAAAAATTTTAGGCCCATGGGTCCTAAAGTAAATTCCATTTGCTGTCAAATGGACAAAGACAATATGTATTAAATAACACATCAAAATGTGTAATTTGAGTGTCTGAATTACATCAGAATCATCGTATCCGATATAGAAAAATAATATGTGAATGTGAAATAATGAGATGACATGAGGACACTAAAAAAATTTTAAAATATGTTCACTAAAATTCTATTAATATTAAAATAATGATTTGGCAAGTTGGTATCGAATTTAATGTTAAATTTAATCGTTTTTAAGACAAGATATTGATTATTTTTAAAAGGTATATATGAATACAACTATTTTCTTAATAATCCCAAATTTAGGATATAAAATCTCCCACACCAAAAAACTTACAATTGGGTAACGCCGCTTCGATTTTTTTACAATTGAGCAATTGTCAAAAATCTGCTTTTTAATCAAAAAGTTGTTTATTGAAACTACCTTCTTTTTTGTATCATGGTTATACGCTCCTAGTTTTGTGAATATGTTGATTTTTTTCATGTTTTAAAAATTTTTGGTTTTTGTCGCACGGTGTAACAAATCCCGTTGTTTTACAAAAAATGAAGCTCCTAACGAAGAAAATCAACGGAAAAACACAGAAATGTGTGAATGAAATCAGAGCAGGAAATAATGTTATTCATACGTCATACTCGTATTTATATACATTTATCTAATGCTCGTACCCTTTATAGGACAAAAAACTGTATAATACTGCGAAAAATTCCATTTCGAAGTATCTCCGTTTAAAAATAAAAGCATTTTTAAAGTACATTTGTACAGATGTGTGTATTTTTTATACTGGGCTATAGGTACAAAACAAAAAAAAATCGGGACTAAAATTTGTATTGTAATCACACAGTTGGTACAACACAGCGAACTTCTATTGAAAAATGTATATAAGTACACTTAACTATAAGCAAAGTAAATAAATTTGTATACATTTTGTGTATAGATATGGAGTACATATTTTAAGGCTTCGTCTTCTGCATAAACATCCGCAGTCTAGTCATGATTGGGATAAAGAAAAATATTTATTCATTGACCCGATTGGGGTACGATTTCCACCAAATTTTGGGCGAATGCCGAACTGCCTTAGCAAAAGCCATGGAAATCCAAATTTCTCACCTTGTACATTAGACAAATTCAAAAAATTTGCATAACAACAATATTCTATGTAGTTTAAAGTGTCTTCAAAATAGCTTTGATTTTTGAAAAGTTTTTTTTTTGCGACTACGTCATGCAAAACTACTGTCGGTGCATTCCAAAAGTCTTATTTGCCCAACCTAGATGAAAACTACCATCTAACCGTGGTTGCGCACATTTGGAATTACAATCTACTAAGGTTTAGAAATAAAAGACACTGATGCTTTGTATTTTGACGTTTTGGAATGCAACCTCTGTGCGACAATTTGGTTTGTATGGAACGCCAATTCTTAGCCTATTGAAACTCTCACCTTATTACACTGTGAGACAAATGGTAGGGGTCAGTGATCGGGAAGGGTTCAAACTACCGGGGAAAGTTATATCGGTAAAAAAGAAGTTATACGTGTCCCGGCGTTTCGCTGGGTCACGTCTAGGAATCGAGATATATCGATTTGAAGTTAGTAACTATCATATAGGGGAAATTGTCACCTTTGTGTCTTTTTTTTTGCCATAACTCGAGAACCACTAGTCCGATTTTGCTCAAACAAATTTAAGAAAATTAAAAATTACAATTCCTTTAATCTGTTCATATAACGTTTTTCTATATAATCAACAGTTTTGCTGTTAAAAATAAATTAGGCAAAAATAATTTTTTTTTTTCTTCATACATTTATTTTTACCGGCAAAACTGTTGAGTATATAGAAAAACGTTATATTAACAGATTAAAGGATTTTGAGATTAAGAGATTAAGAGATTAATGAATTTTTTTAAATTTGTTTGAGCAAAATCGGACTAGTGGTTCTCGAGTTATGTCAAAAAAAAGACCACCAAAGGTGACAATTTCCCCTATATATATATATATATTTCCTAGACGTGGCCCGGCGTTTCGCTGGGTATAACTTGTTTTTGACCGATATAACATTTCCCGTTGGTTTCATCCCATCCCGATTTTGACTGTCGCATACTGTTATTAATCTATCTATATATATAAATGTGAATGTCTATTTGTTTGTTTTTTACCTTATAACTTCTGAAACGCGGCACGGAATCGCACGAAACTTTGCACACTTATTTGCTTTTACCCAGGGAAGGTTATAGGTATAGAGAAAAATGGACAGTAGTGGAAAAGAGGGCGTGGCATGTGCTATACTATATAAAATTTTCATGTTGTATATCTCTTGAAATATTTATGATAGAGCATTGGGACATGCTGTCGAGATAAATAAAATTAATTCCATACTCATGCGAAAATATGGGCGGTATTGGAAAAGGGGGCGTGGCACCTCCCATAGGCGTGTATTATTTAATCAGCTCTAACTTCGTGACCGTAAGTCACATGAGCTGGAAACTTCAGGTAGATACATACATATCGCTACCTAAAGGTGAAAAGGTGCCAAGTCCAAGTCTACGAGTGGTAGTAGGTGACTTCAACGCGCACCACGATCTCTGGCACTCAAGTCTGGCAAATGATCGTAGGGGAAACCTATTGGCTGAGCAGATACGACGATTCGACATTCTGCACAATGAACGACGACGCACCCACTAGGATTATGGGCAGCTGCTGCAGCTCGCCAGACATAACAATAGTCAGCGCTGGTCTGAGAAACAGCGTATCACGGCGGCCTATGCTGACTTTGGCATCAGACCATCTGCCCATAGTCATCTCGATCGATAAACCAACCGACTTTGCTTCCGCGGAACACCGGACCTATATCAACTTTTCTAAAGCTGATTGCTGATTCCGCAGGGTAGTCAGCGCCGCATCGGATCGCTTCATACCATCCAGACGCATCGCGGAAGTCCGCCCAAATTTCCCGGCTGAAGCAGCTGTACTATCAAATGAGCGTGACCACCTACGCCAAGTCGATCTCGGGTATCCTCGCCTGAAGGGCCTTAATTTAGAGATTTGAAACTGCTAAATAAGACAAAGCACTGACAAAAATAGAAAGAGAAAAGACAAAAAGATAATAAAAAATTTCCCGCAGTGAATTTTCAGAGCTATGTATTTATAGTATTCATCACAAATTTGTACTAGAAATTATTTCGTAGTAGGAAAGTATATTGTAAACGTAATTGTATCAAAAAAGGTCGATTGTGTCAAAAATGCCAACACTGACGCTTTCTGAGCTGTTTTGAGCACCCGCGGGTACCCGTGAGCTCGTGTGGAACAAACCTAATATTAGCATTTTTGTTTTTCTAAGCAACATTGGGCCATATGAACAAAAACTTAACAATTGCGTTTAATTTAAATTTCCTATTCTCTACTTAAATTTATTCGAATAAATCGATTAAAAGACTTGAAATTTTATGAATAAGCAGGTGCTTAGTTTTAATGCATACGGCCCATTAAGATCAGTATTTTCGACAAATAAATTAACAATTTCGTCGTTGATAAAGTTGAAAATAACTTCACTGGAGACTTGTTATCTTTAACGGTCGAATACAGAGTCCAAAGTACATACATATGTATATATTATACACATTTTGTTTGGAGTTGAAGTTTACCTAAATGTACACGATACTATTGAAAATATCGATAGTATTTTTCAAACTATCGAAACTGTTGAATGGCCCCACCACAACTATGTATTTACTAACTTCAGATTAGGCTGATTGATCAAATATGTCTGTATGTAATTATGCTTTCTTCACGAATTTGCTGAAGACGGCTAATGAAAGTATGCTACATGAAAATGAAGGCCAACAATCGTTTAATTTTCAGCTGTCAGGCTTTATATTTGCTTAGCTCTTTCCTAGCAACAAAAGCAAAAATACTAAGCAAATTTGTTCTTGATCGTAACCTCCTTACCAGTAACATTGTAAAAAAGGAAGGCAATTTCCATTGGCTGAAGGACGGAGCACATTTTTAAGAAAAGTCTTTTTGCAATCACCAATTTTCTACTTATCATTTATTTTCTTATACATACATACATATGCACTTTGCAATTTTAAAACAGAGAGTACAGAGGAACAGCCAAATTTACAAAATGCTTTTTACTTAATTAAAAATAATTCCAAAGCCAAGGTCGTCGTCAAGTATTTTGAAGAGGGTTCAGTAATTTATTTAAAAAATTCAAACGCGTCCCAAGGTAAAACCATTTTCAGCAGCTTTCGCGTGCATGCAAGTGCGATATTCCTCAGCCGCCTCACAACTGCAAAAATTTTGAATGTTTGCTTAAAAGTTAAACGGATTTTTTATATCACTACTTACTGATCTTCATTTACGTCGATATCCGCACAAGCATCCACAATTTCCACGCCCAAGTTCTGTTGCTCCTCATCATCGCTTTTTATAATTTTCAAAATTTCTATGGCCCTTTCCTTGTCGAGTTTGCCATCGTCATCCATCTTAAATGGAAAAAGGAAAATTATTAATGAACTTTGATCTTCGTTCCTTGTGAACTCAACCGACCAAGCCGAATTTTTTCATGGCGCATGCGTGTAAGCATTTTGCCTCCGGTGTACCTGCTGGCTCATGATTGATCATAGTTTCAACATCCTCTGCAATCATTGGTTATTTATAATGCCTATATCTTTTAAACGCGACATATGTAAATATTTGTTTACCGTCGGTGGCGCCAACTTCTTCCTTGCATTCTTCAGCTACGGCTTTGAACTTCTCCAAATCGCACTAGTTTGGAAAAAAGAAAGGAGATATACAGCATTTATTGGGTTAGTCTTACTTTAATACATACATGTGGAATATAGTAATTCTTTATAAAAAAAATAGAAAAACTCTTCCGCAGAAAATCATAGAATCGAAAATTGCAATGGCTTACTTCTTGGTCTTGCCCATTTAGCAAATTCTTCCACCCAATTTCACTATCAAAACATATATTTTATGCTCTCCTCTTATTACATAAAATATTTGTTTTGATAGTCAAATTGGGAGGAAGGATTCGCGTTTATGTTATCATACAAATGGTAACTTTGGCAAGCCCGTTTGATGTCCTTTCGCATATGAGGATGGATCTCCTCGTATTAAGTGCGAGTGAAGTAAATTACAGAACTTCTTTAGATTTGTCCTAAAACATGAACTTAAGGATATATTTCGCAGAAATGCAAGAAACTCTTCATGAGATCCTGAGTTATGGATTTATTGCACGACGTGTTCGAAATAATATTTACAGATTTCATGTAATAGTTTTATAATTATTTGAACAAAATTTACAGATATTTTTTATCTGGCTATTCATCGATGATTTCACTTCACCATACCGCAGTTATAACTCCTAGACATTTTTGAATGTACCGAACGGCTGAATGTGCATAATGTATTTACCATATTACTGTGCTGCAGTATACCGCAATTTCTAAACACTGGTTCTTGAGTGCTTCAAAGTACCGTTATGGTATTAAACACTGAACATGGTTAGGTTAGGTTAAGAAGGCGTGTACGAATGAATGTTCGATATTTTCACCTTCGCTATCTCCCCCAAGCTATTGAAAAAGCGTGATCCCAAATGCTTCAGACGCCTTGACTGGAGAGCTGGGGATTGACATAAGAGGTGGTGACTCGATTCCTCTTCATCCTCATCTTCAAACTTCTGCAGAGAGAGCTTGTTGATATACGCCGTTGTAGCATTGGTGCTACTTACTGCTGATTTGTTTAGTGTCAGTAGTTCTACAGTACGAGTCTTATTAAGTCTCGAACACAAGGATCTTGAGACCTCGCACTCGTCCCGATTGATCCAAAGGTCATTGGTTACGGCTGCGGTGTAATCTTCAATCCCCCTTAGCAGAAAAGAAATCGGTGGCACCAGGGAGTTATCCGCTTCTCCAATTTGCATTTTCAAGCCGTGTCTAGCCATCTCATCGGCTATTTAGTTCTTTTCTATATTGCTATGTCCAGGAACCCAGCAGAGAGAGGTTTCTAGGTGACTCAGTGAAGCCAGCGTTGCACGAAATTTCCGAATTGCTTTCGAGTTTACCACACTGGAGCCTAATGTTTTCAATGCCGTCGTGACGTTCCCTGACAGAGACTTACTATCGCGTAAGAGACAAGCCGCCTTCTCTATGGCAAATATCTCTGCCTGAAAGACACTGTAGTTATCAGGCAGGCGATATGTTATGATCCCTTTCAGACATGTCCAGTCTTGGTTTCAAGTCTGCTCGCTCGTAAGCGAAGGAGGTGAGACGAATGTACTTTTCCCCTCTCTTCTCACCTCCTTCGCTTAGGAACCGAGCAGACTTGAAAGCAAGACTTGACGTGTTCAAGCAGGCCTTTAATAGTTGCACAAATTGCTAAAAAAAGATATGTATGTCATATGTCATGGCAATGAGTATAATTTCCATTGGGTAATCTTAAACTTTATTTTTTCCTCTTTCTTTACTGTGTTTACCGTTTTCATGCACTGTCCTTCCACTGAGCCAAAAATTTACAATGAAAAACCGATACATAAGCAACATAAGCATCTAGCTCATTTAAAACACTGAATCCTTGATGCTTATCACTTCCTCATACCTCAACGTAAGATGTGAACACCGCACATACAACCAAACAAATGAAATAGGATTTCATATTTTTTACGAATTTAAACAATTTTTTTTAAATTTTGTAACTACGAGGACTCTGTCTTATGTCCAACTGTTCGGATATTGACTTTTCAAGCAACTTGCTGTACATTTATATACTGGAATCATGTGACAATTTTAAACCATTGTTAAAAACTTAAGTTAAAAAAATAAAATAAAAGTTGCGTGCAAACTAAAATTAATAAAAATATATATGTTTATTTACACATGCTCCTATGTATGTACATTAGACCGTACCAGAAAAAAAAATCGAAGCACACCCGAGTCTAAAGTATTTTTGCAAGGTAATTTCGTTTTTTTTTTGCCGAAAGCATGATACATCGCCATTCTTGCCTCGAGGACGCAATTTTTTTGTTCTCAAGTTCATTTAGCTCAAGTGCCACGCTCTGCTACTTACCTACCAGATCTGAGTTCCTACCACCCTAATGTCAGTAAATTAAATCTCTGCAAAAATCAGTCAATTTTTGCTAAGACTTATTCCAGTAGAACTATTAAAAAAAAATTTATTGCCGAAGGTTTGTGTTACTGAAAAACGTAAAAAGACTCCTCAAAAACCCTTTTCTTAATTGTCTTGGAAAAATACTTTCGACTAAGGGATGTACGGCGATTTTGTTTGCTTGTATGGTGCTTCAGTCTAATGTATATATGAACATATGTACGTATGTATATGCATTCATTCATAGATAAATGTATGAACAATTAAAGTGACATTTACTTTGTCAATTGATTGCTCTAATCATTAGAACTTAATGATTCTAAAGTAGCTAATGACTAAAGATTTTCACATAATACTTAATTGATTTGCTTCAAAGACAATCGAAAATTATTTTCTGCGAATTTTCAGAACAAATGATGGAACTTTAGTAAAAAAAAAAGAGTTTGAGTTTTTTAGCTATTTAGCTAGACAATGTGCGATTTCCACATCAAAAAAGATAAGTTGTTTTACAAAACGCATTAATACGAAGCATCCGTCTCTATTATTTCTAAATCACAGTTATCCAATTAGAGCTGATGCTTTATACTAAAAAATTGTTTGTAGCAGAGTACGGGGTCCTGGAACTGATGCTAAAGTCCTGGCCCTGATAGCCGAAGATACCCATAGTTTTCTCAATGAAAGCTAACAATAAACAAATTTCTAATTGGAAGGCATTCGACTATGGACCAATTGTATTGTATTAGTCTTTGTCCGGCCAATGCCGGTCAGTCACAACAGATATCTTCCGCCACCTCCCCGTCTATAGACAGCTTAATCCGATGTGAATGAGATATCCGACGATTAGCACCGGTTAGCTATTCAACGAGCAATCTCATGTCAGTTAAAAGCTGTACTTACTTTCTCCGTTCAGAGTATACCCACTCAGTACCCATACTTGGCGAAGGCAAACAAATGAGTCTACAAAATGGTTTCGATTTCATACAATCAGATGAAATCGTGAACGACCGTAAGCAGAAAATTATCGCACGGCGCAAGATCTGGCGAATAAGGTATATGGTTCGACACTGGGATGTTGTACTGGCCTAGAAACCTTCGGTAGAAAACCCATGATTTTTCTTTCCAAAATTCGGTTCCTTTTACAAGCTTTAATTATGTTTCACCTCTGTGTAATTAAATCTAGCAATCAAATTTTAACTAATGAGCTAGAGACTTGGAACTTCAAACTTAGCTCGAAAACCGAGGACTATGCAATACGAAAGATGAATTAATCCGCTAGGTGGCACAGGGGTCGAGCTATTTGAAATTCCCGTATTTATGGTTCGAGAAAGTGGGTTCATATTTGAAAAACATATTACTTAAATGTTAACAAATAACTCTACAAGAAATTTGGCCGATAGGTGGCACAGGAGACCAAGTATTTTAAAAACTGTTTTTTATGGTCCGATTTCGTTCATATTTGAAACATATATTACCTAAATGGAAAGAAATATATTCATAAAAAAATTCAGCCGCTGGGTGGCACTAGGGTCGATATTTCCTCTTTTTACTCACCACTAATAAAAGCTTGGCGGCCGCGCATCCACTCTGCAGGCCTGGGTTCAAGCCCTGGCCAAAGCAACATCGCAAAAAAATATAGAAAAGCAGGTTTTTTCTTAACAGCGGTCTTAACTGTGCGACACGCCTTAACCGACTCCAATCGGGACCAAAATTTGTATGTGATATCTGTGACCGTGATATTACTTATTGACGGGGTGAGACTGAAAAAAATGGCTCATTTCATTTTTTAGGGACCACCCTAATGTATATGTATGTCAGTTGAAATCAATATGTATTTGAGTTTGCAATTTTCACTTTTTCAATTCTGCCATTAACCCTTGATTTTGTTGCAAACCTCTCCCAACTTCGACTTATATCCTCATACTTCGGGTTTGAAAACATCAGTGCTGTAACTCCATGTGTGTTTTTGCGCAAACAGCAAGAATTTCTTGGCATTCTTCTTTAATTTTTTACTAAAATCAAAAAACTTCATAAGTTCTCACTCAAAAAGGGTTAGTATCAAGGTACATTGAACAGGTAGTATCAGTAGAGCAGCTGATTTGATTTATTTTCAAATTATTTGGTCTCGAAAATGTCAAATATTTTTAATTTTTTCTCACAAAAATTCTGAATTGTTAAAATCCATTTGCATGTGAAACCTTTTTCCATACAAAACAAGCGATTGAATAGCAGCTTTTGGAACGTTCGCCCAACTCAGCAGCACAACCGCTGATTACTGGCCCTTGCAAAGGATGGATCAATGCTTCGAGAAGCAAACAAATTTACTAGGAAAGAAAGTTGCATCAATTTTTATTTTTTCCAATTTCAATTTTTTATTTTTTATAATTTTTTGTATTTCACATGGCACGCTTTGATTTAGAAGAAAAAATTCAGAACAGTTTTTGACACTTTCGATACCAGAAGCAACAACAAAATACACGCAAATGTTGTTTTTGCTCTACTAATACTACCTGTTTAATGTGCCTTGGTTAGTATGAAAGTCAAATCGAAGCAAAATTGTTGACAAAGAATTGTCTTATACTATTGCAGCATTTTCCAGGCGGAAGTATTGGCTATGAGGAGGGCGGCGGAGGTACTGAACATGCAAATGTAGCAAATAAGCAGGTGAATTACTATGTGGACAGTCAAGCTGCGATAAAGTCGCTACTATCGCACAGCACTTCCTCTGGAAGTTTGGCGGAGTACAGTGCAGCTCTGAATTTACATCTGTATTTTGTTCCGGTGCACAAGCTTGTAATGACGGCGCTTTGTCGGAAACCATTCTCACAGAGGAGGTGCCGATTTCCCTCCCAACGATTAAACGGGAACTCGACCTGTCCATGATCCGGAATGGGCAGAAGGCGTGGAACAAAACGCAAGGATGCAAGGTGTCCAGAATTATGTGCGTATAATATGAAGCGCACGAAGTCTCTCCTTTCCCTCAACGGGACATTGTCTGCTGGCATCGCATGCCTTTAAACTGGCTCTGACCAATGGTAATATCTATAGAAGGTGCAGAACGAAAAAGGAGCCAATAGAGCATCATATCTTCTGCGAGCGCCCCGCCCTTAGCAGACTGCGGGTTAGCCTGCTTGGGGCAGGTTTTCTACCTAATCTAGAAGCCGCCGCCAAGGTGCGGTATAACAAGGTGTTCCAGTTTGCCAAGAGAACTGCGGTGTTCTACAGCATTGCTACTGATTGCTGTGCAGAGGGGTCGTAGTTTATCTGGTAACACTGTGGACCTTAATGGTCTCTGCGAAACCACGCAGTGTCTGGCCAGCTTACCTAACCTAACCCAAGTTGTCAACTAAGAGTTCTGAAATAGAATGCCATTACATATGGCATGCTTTATATTATTTCATTAAGCACCTAATGTTTTTTTTTTATGGTGTAACAATCAAAATACTAAAGTACTTGAAGTCAATCTCCAGATATCTTATTCTTACATCTCTTTCAAGGCGAATTCATACAAAGTGGTAGCGGTAGTACAAACAAAAACTTACATCTATTTTGTTTTTGCTTTCGGTACACAAATGTCAAATTTCGGCTATTCTTTGCTCAAGGAAGAAGAGCGAAAGAAAATTTCAACACTCTCATTTTTTCACTCACTCATAAGAAATTTTGACACATGTGTACCGAGGCGAATCAAAACCGCTGTTCTAGCAACACCATCTTATATAAGTTGTGCCAGTAACCAAAATTGGGAGAGTAAGCCAATTTTTACTCCCAATGAGAGAAATATGCAAGAAAGTACGAAAACGCGAAACCAGCAAGAAGTTGCAAGTTTTATGAACAGCTGATTAATTTGTTATTTTCCGACGCAATTTTCTAATAAAAATAGTATTTCCCACCTTAATATATATTTAAATAGGTTTATTTTGTCAATTGCAACACTAAAAGCACCACAAACAATTATTTTGGTAATGTGAATTGCATTAGGCATCATCTGTTTTTCTTACTAGCAAGTAGTTACTAGTAAAAATTTATTCAGTAAAAATCCAGTGAAACTTGCAAGATCAGCTTTCAGTTTTGCTCTCTCAATTCTCTCTTTTGCTGGTTTCTTGCAATTTTTTGCGTATGAAAACGCCATCCAGAAAAAACCAGTAAAATTAGTACTGGATTTTACTGGATAATGCGTACGCGAACTGGGCTATAAATTCGCCTTGATCTCTTTTGTAAGTAGAGGATTTGATTGAAAAAATTAACGCAATTCTCATATTCAAAAATGCTCTTTCATTTATTTGTTACTTAGTTTACTGCTTGTCGTTTTTAAAACATGAGGTTGAGGGTAAAAACAAGTAAACAGAAGTAATTTCGTATCACAACTGTAAATCACTCGTCAGCGGGTCATCAACAATTTTCCATACTTAGAATGGTAATTTAAAACCCTTTTCTTGCGATTTTTCAATGAGGCAGGTACGCAGGGCTTCACTGGTTTCGCAGCTAGAATTATAGTAAATAAAAGGGCATATATGTACATATACATGTATATAATTTTAAGGATATTCATTAAAAGGACCATATGCCACATACTTGTTGCCACCGGCTGGTGTATCCTTGCAGGCATCCAAAATCTCAGTGCCCAGCTTTTCATAGTCGGCATCGCCACCGGAGATACTCTTTAGAAAATCGACACCCACATCCTTAACCAGTTTATTATCAGCATCCAACTATTGAAATAAAAAAGAATATATGCATATAGTATGTGATTACTTCTTTTCTGCTGATATTAGTAGTCTTGCATATTTTCGCACTGTATCAAAGGGATAATAAACTTACAAAACCAAAATTTTTCAAAACACAAGCGTTAAGGCATTTGGCTTTGTCATTTCCGGCTGGTTCATGTTTGAACATTGCTTCAACATCCGCTGTGAATTTATGAAAACAAACAAAAAAAAAACATATTTTTCATAGTTGGTTTACTGCATTTTTTAATGCACAGCTTACCATCAGTGGCACCAACTTCCTCTTTACAGTCACCAGCAATTTTCTGAGCCTTTTTTACGACTTCTTCCAGCTAAAAGCAATCAATTGAAATTTATTTATGAATTTAACGATCAAAAATTTTACAAATTTTTAAACTAAATGGTTGATTGGTCTAGCTTATTCTATTTTTATTACGGCAGTTGGCTTTGTGGAAACCTTTTTTGTGGCTTCCTCAAAGTATCTTTTAGAAAAATCATTCACACACTAGGTATGAACATCAAAAGTTTTAAAGCAAAAGTTCTGTGCTAAATTTTGTCGTATTCTAACTTTTTATGACTCCTTAATTGTCTGTTTAATTCTCACTTCAATCAAAAGACTTAAGGCACAAACTCGTCATTTAAATTTATTTTATTTCTCCCTACGTACTTGAGCGTATGAAGTGGCCAAGCCACAGATGAACAGGAACACCACGAAATACTTCATTTTTGGGATTCGAAATTTAAAGTTTTTAACAACGCGCTGATCTAACCACTCGATTTGCCGATCACAACTCGCTTTTTGAATTTTTCTCACAACGCTGCGGTACTTTTATATCAGTTAAAGATCTCGTGTCGCTTGCCGGCCGCCTTGTGATAGCAATTTAACACTCTCAACAATTGATCATTGAATTATGATGAGGAGAAAATCACCATCAATTAAGAGAAAAATACTTAAAAAAAAAAACAAAACAGATAGTTTTATGTAGGTAAATGTACATAGGTACGTAAAATTACATGTATTGCCCTGCATACAAAAGGCTAATAAACAGCAATTAATTTTTTCATTTCAGTTTATTTGTTGTTCTTTATTACTTCTTTGTACTTATAGTACTATTCTGACTATACTGCAAGCAATTGCATCGATTAAAAGCACGAACAAAAGTTTCCAGCGTTGTAAATTTCACACAAGGCAAATATACATGAATAGACATGTACATATGTATTTACACACAAATTTCACACGTCGAAGGTGATAGAAGTGGGACGTATTCGAACGGATATAGATTCGATTTTGCAGTGGGCGTGTACATACATACATATGTATATTTGTAATGAGATGTGATGAGTGCCTCGATTTTCGAATATATAAATAATTTATATTTTATAAAAGAGACTGAAACAGTTGGATACATACATACTAGATGTACTATATAATACATGAGGGTGGCTCACAAACATATACAGGAATATTTATTTTATTTTCTTCCAAGCTAGTTGAGGCCATGAGAGCAGAAGTGACCTAATACCAAAAATGGTATACATTTTAAAATGCAAATCGCTTATTCCTTCATTTTAAGGTACATACCTACATAGCTTCCATCAACTTAAGAAATAAGCAACCTTAATTTTAAGGCGAATCACTAAGGCTCGGAATATCATGCACTAAAAAATCGAAAATATGCGCTATAAACAGTAAAATATGCAGTTAAAAATATGTTCCTAATATTTCATTGCCGGTACAAAAATAAAAAAAAAAATGTATTTTAACAAGAAAATAACGAAAACAATTCAAAATACAATACATATTTATGTATAAAATTAGTTACAATCTTGTGTAAATTGGAACATTGACAGTTATTGTGGTTCAGAGGAATGTTTGGTTGGTTTATGTTGATTGTCACCCATTCAGTACGTCATACTGACTTGCCCAGTATCTTAAGCCTCGTCCTCGGACAATCGTACAGGAAGTGTTCGACTGTCTCTTTTGAGCAATATAGTCCTTTCGGCATGCACCCCAACGGGCCGGTACCCTGTGCATACTGCAGTATGTAAGCCTTTAGGTATCTACTTTGCTCATTTCTAAGAGAGCTTTGGTTTTAAGTGGATCGTAGGACACCCATAACTGCCGGGTAACCCTATACGATCCTGTACCGTTCCACCTGATATAGGCCAGCTCTCTCGTATAGTTCTCCACTAGTTGAGATCTAATAGAGGCTGAAGAGAGTGGATTAATGGCCGCTTGGCTATCCGAGAAGATATTCAGATGAATATTTCGGAAAAAATTATAAGTAATATTTTTCAAGAGATTTCGCACTAAATTTCAATAGATGTAGATCAAAAATATACTTAACAGGCAGTTTTTGCAAAATATGCAAACTCATGCTTTTACTGCGAAATATGCCAAAATATCCATTAACGATTGAATGCCATTTTGAAGGCATTTTAATGATTCGTAAAGATAACTTAACAATTTCCATTTGAAGATGCCCAATAAAAACACGCATTTTCGTGAGATTCCGAGCCCTACTTATTACATTTGAAATTATTTTAAGAAGTTAAGTACAAAAACAAAAGAAATAGGTTAGGCCACATCAGCTCTCACGGCCTCATTTATAAGCGCCACAGACGGTGCGTCTGACTCGCGAATCATCTGTGTATGTGTTGACCAGGGTTGCCACTTTCACAAAAAAAGACTACCATACACATTAAAAACTTCTACCAAATCTGGAGAAAATCTACCAATAATTTTTATAGTTTTTTCAATAAAAAAAATATATTCATTTAATTTGTTTAGTTATTTCAATCAAAACTTTTCATTTAAATATTTAGAAAAATTCAACAAAACTTCATAAAAATTTCTAACTTTCTACTCTGACTTTTTACCCCGTGGATTTATAGTATAACTTACAATGTGTAGCTAAGAATTCCCGCTGCTAAAAAATGCGGTTTTTGCGGCTTTTTGTTTCATGTCACAAGAGCAATTTATAAACACTGGCGTTGATTCAAAAATTGGAATGGATTTTAATATTGCAGGTGATTTGCCGCTATTTAAACTTGACAGCGTGGTTATTGTTGTCAATTCTATACATGCATTTGCTTTCTTGTATAGTTTCAGGCAGACTCTTCCTAAACTATGTATTTGAGCTTTGCACCACGTCAATTAAACGTTTCATTGATTAAAAACGAATTAAAACGTTTAAAGAGAATTGAAACTTCTTGAAAGTATTGCAGAATGGCTTAGGGGAAACCAATAACTAAAACGGGTCAAACAAATGACCCGAAATACCAGCTGAAAGCCTAAAAATTAACTAAATATCAAAAATTACCAAAAAGCTGAATGACCTGAAAACTTTTTAAATGTCTTTCTTTTTATATTACAGTTGCTTGGTGTGGTCGACAGCTTTATGCAACTAGTATAGTGATTTAAAATTAGGCAGAGGTCAGAGAGCCGGCACTTCTACCCCATTGAAAACTTGCCATACGAATGGCCTCAATGTTATTACAAGTTAATTTGTTATAGTTGAGTGGGAATAGTAGCATAATTTCTCCATTTTCGTCCAATATATGACTAGACACTGCTTATACGCGACCTGGAATAGAATTTCATAAGCTATTTAGGGTCTGACTGGGGCATACCGAAGGCTTCAAAATGGAATGCGATGTTGGTGCAGGCACGTGAATTTGCTAGAGTTTTCCAAACAGAAGTTTTGCTATAGCCAAAGGCTGTCTGTCGCGGGTAAAGAGTAATAGTTCACTAGTTTACCCCACTCACAAGGCGAGCACGTCACCACTTTCCCGGACAGCTGCGGAGCCATTTTAGTTCTGTGTACTTTGCAAGAAAGTTGACGCTGATTAATGGGTGCAGAACTCTCTTGGATTGAGAAGTAATCAGTTCGTAGAGGATTTATGTTTAGGACACACGGCATGCAACGCGGGTCGCGAGCAGAAGTAGTGACTGGCCTCCTGTGCAATGGAAAACCAGGTGTGGAGGGACTTGACTTCACTTAGCATTCCCAATTGACGTCAGTTTGCACTGCGGACGGGTGTGCTTTGTTAGACTCGGCCAGAATCGCTTAGGCGGTTACAGCGCCAATCAAGAGAAGATGAACTTTTATATACCCACAAAGCATACTAAGATTCTAGAAGAAGATACATTTCAACGAAATCCGAGGCTTGGTGATAAACATGAAAAGACCAAACTTAAAAAGAAGCGGTCAAGATGTATTAACGGATTTTATATGTTTTTCTCGAAATTTTTTAAGATAATGTAATTTGAAACGGATTCCTGTTATGCCGTTGTAATTTTGGTTGGGAAACGAACCGTTTTCGCAATGATTTGTCTTCAGTATAAGTTTTTATGTACTCGTTGGAAGACATATTTATACGCATTTTCTGAGCAGAATTTACAACGACTATTTCTGTCCCTTCTCTGGCAATCTGGTCAGCAAAGCATTTCCTGTGGTCATTGCCAGCGTGACCTGCTCGCTTTACATAACTGCAATAAACTGTCGTTTTAGTGCTGTAAGTACGGGCTGACTGTCAGATTAGAACGTACTTGACTTTTTAGCCTGTGCGATCAGGTTTCATGGGGATGACATCTATTTGAAAGCGTGTTCGATCGACTCATTTCTTTTGTTGTATATAAACATATAAACACTTGCATTCCAAGCGGGCGCTACACTGATACGAGTTGATTCGATATCTCGTTTGATGCCATATAAACAAGGTAAATGCAATAGAATAATTGTGTGGCGAAGTAACCGAGCTAGATACAGGTGACTGAACTAAATGCCTTTAGATTTAATGTTCATTGGTTATATAAATACTATCGTACTTACAAAAAAGCAGGACCACCCTAATATTAGTAAACCCCAACTCTCCCCAATGGCTGAAACACAATAAAGCAGATAAGGGCAAACTATGACCAATTAAATATTTATAACCCACAACTGATTATAACTGCTGCTGTAATTACAACTTAGTATAAAAATAAACCATTAAGGGTCTTCACGAAACGGTACACACAAACGGCCATATCCTAATTTTCAATTGACGAAGCAAATAAATGCATCTATCAATTTTGTTAGTAAAAATAGATACAAAAGGTTTTCATGCTAATGTACGAACTAAAATTTCGGTAAAGGCTTGAACTGCTACATACATATGTATGTACATACATATGTATATATTTATGGACATGAAATCATAACTTTGTATAGAATCTTTTGTATGTATTTTCAGTTAGGTTCTCTACCTTCTACATTTCTTTTTCAATTGTAGATAAACTGGGCCTCATTGCGTTTATAAAGAATCATACTTTGGCTTTCAAGAAAGAAACGCGATGTAAATAAATTGTATCATGTTCATATTTGCACCAAAAGTAATTTTTTTAGAATATTTGCTAAAAATTATACATAACTAACCAATGCCCGGTTGCTTCGCGGCGCCTAATAAGAACTTTTGCGTGAGCCAATGCCAAAACAGCGTTTAAAAGAAAAAAACGGTATGTAAAGCAAAAAAAATGGAAACGACTAAAGAGCAGAATTCTCCTCATACATAGGCTAAAATGAGTAGCGCTTTGATACCATATGGAATACTAATACCTTTCGATGTCATGAGATTTCCGACGATCTTATTTCTACCTGTGAAATCTCTCCCAAGCGTACATAGTCTTCTTTGATCTTGCAACTTCAACGTTAGTCCGATGCGTAAGCCAATAAAAGTCCTTATAAGGAAACCTAAGAGCACAGATGAGCGTTTTCGGTTACAGGAGGGCCAAGAATCCTCGCTGCCCCACAGAACGAAAAGTTTTCCCGTATATTGGCCAAATAAGTCATGTGATCTCTTGAATATCGTTCAAATGAAGCCATTGATATACCAACCGTGTTCCTTCGTGGACGGATGTGGTCGAATCTTTCCGTGTCAATTCGCCACTTTTACAATTCGTCTTAATATTTATGAACTGGTTTCTTTGAGTCTTACTGCTGCAATAACGGCCGCCCCGAGCAATTTCGATAATCGGAGGTAAATGCAAGATCGCATTAAGGGTGTATGAGGGCGTCAAAAAAGGTGCGCTTACACAATTTCATTTAGCCATCTGAAAAGTAAATTCGTATAAAATAAACATAGGGCCAAAGCAGACCAAACACTTCCCTTTCCCTTTTCTGCAAAGCCAGTGGCTTATCATGAAATGAATACGCGCTATGAATTTCAACCAGGTTGTTTAAAAAATAAGGATTTTATAAATATCTCGACCATACAGTGGGTCCATTTTTAGCAAACGAATTCATCATACCGGTGGCTCACATTGCGAATTTGAACGAAATCGGTGAATAATTAAATATACTTATAAATGGCTCGACTCCAGAGCCATCAAGCGAGTTTTCTAGTGGTTAGTCTAAAGGTAATAGGACCATATGTATAGCCTCCGACAATTTGACTGAACTCTATCCAGTGCTTTTTGAGTTCAGTCCGAAGAACAAAAACAGCTACCATTTTATGTATATACATAGGTATGTATGTAGATAGGACAATCTATAACGGAACTTATAAAAATTTAAATTTCAAACTACAAAAATGTTTCAAAATTTTCACAAAAAATTTTACCCTTTCCCGAAAATTAAAAAGAAAGTAACAAACGCTTAACGCGATTTAGAAATCCAGGAGAAAATGGGCCCCAGTCGAATGATACTTGCCTATATATATTTACGACGTTAGCATAATGCGGTTCCAGAGATAGGCCATATGAGAAGTTAAGTTTGTATGGGAGGTGCCACGCCCCCTTTTCCAATATCTGCTACTTTTTGCCATATGTAAATAAGTACGCTACTGATAAAATATCTAGCTGCGTAAAATGACAGGACGCTAGCATCAGCGCTTCCAGAGATAAGCGATAGGAGATATTCAGTTTGTATTGGAGGTGTCAAAAGCTCCCAGTTTTTGCCATAAATAGGGTATTTACAATTTATGCATCCATGCCTAATTTTAGTTCCCCAGCGTAGTTGGTTTAAGAGATATATTGATGCCCTCAAAAAAGCGGTTTAAATCTTTTTTTTGTGACGCATATATATGTGTAGATATCCATCATTCTCTCAATGTATAAGAACGTTAGAAATATCCCGACCCCAGCGCGTCCTATCGTGTAATTTTTTAGTCCAAATATTCCTTTTTAATTGGCTAACAAATGTTCTAAATATCAGCCAAATCTGCACCTAAATTCAGTTTTTATAAATATCCCGACGCCAGCACCACCTAGCGATTAAATTTTATTGCTCTTCAAGGTGCTGACATATGTTCCAAATATGAACCAAATCGGGCAATCCGTTTAGTAGTTCAGTGACATTCAATGTACAGAAAACTCTATGAAATTGTGAAATCGTGACGTCTCAGCATTCTTCATTTTTCGGCAACAACAACAAAAACGTTGGGAATTGTTTTATCGAAAACCTTCCACACAGAAGGTCCAAAAAAGAAGTTTTTACAGAATTGAAATCGGTTCAGCCGTTTGGTCAGGCATCGCCGTCATACGAAAAACATTTCATTTTTATAGATTGTCAATATACGATATAAGATATCAATGTAAAGCTCCTAAAATACTAATTCGGTTGGAGAATGTATTTTGACATAGATGATAGCAAATTTAACAAGCGTGACTACTTTAACAAGAAATTTGAGGTTGGCCAGCCTTGTCCAAAAAAAATTTCAATTAAGTGAGTTCACTTTAGATCTGAAGAAACCGAAGTTTGACTATATCTATTATCGTATATTCGGATTTCGTATTCATATTCAGCGTACAATTGTACATTATAGCTCATATAAAAAATGTCGTAGGTCGGACAATTTTTAGTTTTTTTTGTAAACTTTTGTTATTGTTCTTATAAGTATAGTGAAACCCCTTATTGATAAACGCAGTTAAAATAGAGTAATGTGACACTTTTATCTTTATTTTCATTTAATGCACCCTTTCTGAATTGCATATCTTTTGTGGTGTAAAATAAATCTGTTAAGTTGGAGAACAAAGGGAGATCAGTAATTTGAGCCAGTTTTATTACCATAAATATAACTAATTAACTGAGCTAGTATTTGCGTCCGTTGAAAACTATTTGAGGAAGCTTTGTAATGTACTTTTAAGTAAAGGCTAAAGCAATTACAGTGTCTAACAAAATTCTGTTGAGTAAAATATTCCAGGTGGTTCTTATTGGATTTTTGCTGTAGAATCCGAATATGACCGTAAAGATATTAGATTGGTTCTAGTTTTCGAGAAACTTAAGTTTTAAGGTGTCAAAAAACGCGTTTTTTGTTATTTTTGGACTTTTGTAAAACAATAAATTGATGTAAATTATCTGTGAAAAGATATGAAAGCCTAAACACTGTCCTTTAATACTCAAAATCAAAAAACTATGGTCCGAACACTGAAATAAATTGAGAACAGTTTTCATTATACGAGCGAGCACAAGTTTTTTACCAAATTTCTTATTTTGCCTGTTTCTGATCACTGTACCAATTGATCAGAATTCGCGAATTTTTCCCGTAAATTAGCTGTTGCTCTAGTTTCTAGTAGAAGCAACTAATCTTAGATAAACATACATATGCAGCTATGTGTAAGAATATCCCCTCTCTACGATAGTTCTAAAAAGGTGTTCGCACGAGGCGATTTTGCGTTCAACTCACGCAGGGTTGCACGAAAAAAAGTAGAATGGCTAAATGATGGCTGGCGACCAACTTTATTGAAAGCGATTAGTTGAAAGGCCGTTCAACCAAAACTAGAATGCAAATGTGAACAATGCAAACGCCTTTCTATGGCGAATATTTTTATATTTTATTACTTTTAACCATTCAATTTTTTTTCGTGCAACCCTTCGTGAGTTGAACGCAAAATTTGCCTGAAAAATCGCCTGGGAATAACACGTAAGAAAATGAGTTCTCCTCCTTTGAAGTCAATATTGTTACGATTATCCTTGAATACTTGAATTTCCCAAAATCCCTTTACAAAAATTTACACAGAATTGATTATTTTTTTAATTTTTCCCATGTTAAAGTGAATTTATGGAAAATTTTGTTACCTTTCACATGCCGTATTTCGTATTAAAATTTTTTAAATTGGTTTTTACGATATACGTGATTAAGTGGAGGCACCTTTTATTTTAAGCTGAATAACGGGAAATTGCAAATATCGCGAAAACTTATCCATAGAAAAAAAATTGTTCGATTTTCGTAGTCAACGAGCGATAGGTGAACAAAAAAAAACCAAAATTTGTGATTCACAAAATCAAGGTAGTTCAGGTAGTTAATACCGGAATTTCGATCTGCCAATTTAATTTTAGACTTGAAATCGTTGCCATAATAAATAACATATGGGTGTTTCCATGAAAATGTCAAGCAGGACTGAAAAAATAAAAACAACTGAAAAGGGGTTTTAAGACGAATTAATAAGAGAAAAATACTCGAATTTTTATATTATAGAAGTATTCAGCTTCGCAGACTTTCGCATATATGCGTGTTTCCATGAAAATGTAAACCGAAAATGCAAGCAAATGAATTCCAACAGTTTTATAATTTTAAATTTCGTATTCAAATGGCGGAAAAAGGTTTTGAAAACGCGAAACGGTGGAGAGAAGAACTGAAAAAATTTAATTTAGTATGTGTTACTAGTAAAAATATTGTATGGGGGAAAAATCTGTCGCGTACGTTATGTCGCGTACGTTATTATAATTTTTTTTAATAAAAACTAACCAGAGATAATTTCTATCAAAAAATGAAAGGATTGCAAAGGTACATTATTTAGCTTAGTTTAGGAATTTTTAAAGAAAAGAAAAACTCTCATGATTCGCAGACTTTCGCATATTTGTATATGTGCCTTAAAACCACTTCTTTTTTTGTCGCGTACGTTATCATCTGGTTTTGAACGGATATTTTCCACACCAAAGTTTCGAGGCTGCTTATTTTTTTCTCAAACATAGTACCCTTTGGTTGCAACATAACCGTAATCTTTT
>NW_016157730.1:4485-13728 GCF_001687245.7 Rhagoletis zephyria | reverse complement strand
GCCTTGCCGCTATTGGCTGTGTGCGCTGCTGTGGAGGTTGCCGCCCTGTGGTGTAGTGGGTGGCGTCGCAATTGGGGTTTGCGGCCGAGCGGCGCAACACGGTCCCTCGAAGTTCCTCGTCCAATCTCGCGTGGTGCGCAGACCTGAACATACCCTAAAGTGACACCAGCCAAGGCAGGTGTTGCACTTGACTGATGTCACGTTACGGAATATCCTGGTCTGACATGCCGTGCAGATTGTAGGAGGAACCAGGAGTTATTGGCGGCGGCGTGTGGGTGTTGGTGCGGTTGTGTTTGTTGTGTGGTTTGTCGTGGTTGTGGTGTGGTCTGTCGTGGTTGTGGTGTGGTCTGTCGTGGTCGTGGTGTGGTCTATTGTGTTGTTATGTTGTGGTGGTGTGGTCTATTGTGTTGTTATGTTGTGGTGGTGTGGTCTATTGTGTTGTTATGTTGTGGTGCTGNCTGTCGTGGTTGTGGTGTGGTCTGTCGTGGTCGTGGTGTGGTCTGTCGTGGTCGTGGTGTGGTCTATTGTGTTGTTATGTTGTGGTGCTGTGGTGTTTGTGTTGAGCTGCTCAGGTGGACTGGGGTTTGCCGTGAAGGCTTCTCTGTTTGAGCAGCAGGGGGCCACAAATGATGTGGTCCACTGCCGATGGGTCCGTAGTCCTGAGCAGACTATGAGGTAACTCCTGGGATAAATCATTAATCCTTTTATCTAGAAATACATACTTATTTTGCTTCTCAAGCCCACTGTTGTCCTTTGAAGATTCATTTTTGATGAACGAGTACATAATTATGTATGTACATGCGTCAATATAATACACCTAATAAGAATAAATCAAACACAACAATTTGTTCTTACTTAATTCTTATGCTTATTTAAATTGATTTTTTATTTGTTTGTATGGTTTTTATTTTGTTCTTTCTAGTGTTCTCATTATATTTAAAATCAGCTCTATGTATGTATATACTACAATCCTTGATTTACTATTTTAATTTACTTTAATCTGGTTTTATTTTATTGTTGCATACAATTAAAGTGACTGTTNATTTGTATGGTTTTTATTTTGTTCTTTCTAGTGTTCTCATTATATTTAAAATCAGCTCTATGTATGTATATACTACATTGATTTTCTATTTTAATTTACTTTAATCTGGTTTTATTTTATTGTTGCATACAATTAAAGTGACTGTTATTTATGCCGTTTTTAGGTAAGCATTATGGTGTTTTCTTGTTAAATATGGGTTTTAGTTTTTCATATCCTCTGCTATGGTACATATGCAATCTGGAAATGAATTGGGATGATTAAGTGATTACATAAGGATATATGATTACCAGAGAAGGGCATTTGCAACGAGTTGTTTACGTAGAAACAATACGTGATNCCTGCTATGGTACATATGCAATCTGGAAATGAATTGGGATGATTAAGTGATTACATAAGGATATATGATTGCCAGAGAAGGGCATTTGCAACGAGTTGTTTACGTAGAAACAATACGTGATTCTATTCAAGTAGATAGCAGCGTAAAACTGCGATATTTTTGGATGCGCGTGATGAATAGTACATCTTCAAAAATCTTAAATAGAGCTGCAATGTTTTCATAATTGCAAAATCTATAATATAATAATGTATTCAGTTTTCGTTGGCTTCAATTTTCCTACTAAAGCAGGAATTAGCCAGCCAAAGGCCATTGACCTACCACTAATTTAGCAAATGTCTGATCTCTCTATTCAAGTTTTTTGGTTGTTGAGGGCGACTCGATGGGAAATATATTCCCTTTAAACAGATAAGAGAATTAGAAGAAATGGCAGTTTATACATATCCAAATTTTGAGTTTTGTCATTCACAAATTTGTCGACTTTAGCTATTTTCCAATTAACAATGCATTTAGTAGTTCACGTTTTTATTAAAATTTTAATTGTTTATAAAAAAAGATAAAATTGTTAATGCAGATTCATTTTTTAAGCTCAACTTTTATATTTCAGCTGTAGATCTTTTGGCATCCCTGGATCTTCAGAGAAATAGTTTATTTTTTTCATATTCAGCTTAGAAAGAATAGTGACGTTACGAATAATAGGGATAGGTAGCGTTACGTATAAATTGAGTTCCTTGAAATCCGGCACGATCGGGCATTTCTTGAACAGGTATGTATGTAAGTGGGATCATTTTTTGCAAAACAATGATGCTAGAGGTATGTTAGTGAGAGACGATTATATCGTCGTTTAAAGTACAAAACCACGTATCGTCATTCTGCAAAACCGCGTAACTGACATTGGCTGCCAAAAACTGGATTTACTCACACAATCTCTTGGCTCAATCCTTATCCATTCGATCTGAAATATACTAGCCAGAAATGCAATTTCTTTATAAAAAAATAGAACCATTTTGAAGTATGAGCATTTTTACTCTCTAGAAAATAATTTATGCAACCTCACATACGCGGTTTTGCATTATCTTGATACGCGGTTTTGTACTTTAAACGACGATATGTACCGATGATTTGCGTTCTAACATAAAACGTGCAAACAAACAACTAAAAAAAATAGCCTAAGTAAAAGTCGAAAAAAATGATACTACTCTTTCCTAGACAGCCCTAAAAGTTTGATATTCTCTCCATCGCAATATCGTTTATACATTTTTCTGTGTTATTCACTTGGCAAAATGTCACCTTTAGTACCGCCTACGGTCTGATAAATCCGATTCTATTTTTCCTTTAGAGAAAATAATCTGCTTGTGGTTTTTTAGACGGTATACCCCTGCTCTCTTGTGGTGCGGCCTCAAATATAACAAAATCACGATGCAGGTACTCGTTCAGTTCTAAAATAGCTGCCACATTTCCGCATCTAAGTTAATTAAACAAGCAAAGGATTAATTATTAAATGTAGCATTTTGCAAGGATGCGATTTCAAAACAATTATATTCTCTTACCTATAACAATAATTCGGCGCAGACCAGACAGTCAGCACAGTCTCATTAAAATGCCATTTGAATCCTTCCATGACCAATTGATGGGCGCGGCAGATCATGTCAATGTCGTTAGTTCGATTAAATTGTGAAACCACATCTGATCCAAATAAGTACCCAGCTCCTCGTGGGGATACACCCCAACCCGTCTGATCTTCAGGGTCACTCCATAATAAATCGCACATAGGTCCGTCGTGAGGTACCTCTTGCTTGCGATCAATCGTCCTTATTTGGTCCAAATACTGTATAGATGGCGATAGGCCTCCATGCACGCAGAATATCTTTCCGTCAATGATAGCCGAGAGGCTGAGATAGTCAAAGATTTCGGTGCAATAGCGCCAAACGGCAGTAGATCCATATTTGCGCAAACATTCGTCATAGAATCCATATACTTGGGTAATTTGGCGAGATTCGTGATTGCCGCGTATCAAGGTGATGCGATCTGGGTAGCGGACTTTGAGTGCCAGNTAAACATTCGTCATAGAATCCATATACTTGGGTAATTTGGCGAGATTCGTGGTTGCCGCGTATCAAGGTGATGCGATCTGGGTAGCGGACTTTGAGTGCCAGCAACAGCAGAAATGTTTCCACACTGTAGTAGCCACGATCCACGAAATCGCCCATGAATAGATAGTTCTTTTCGGGCACATCGCCACCAACTTTAAACAATTCTTTTAAGTCATAGAACTGACCGTGGATATCCCCACAAACTGTAACGGGTGAGTCGACGCGCTGCACATTCCCTTCCTCCACGAGAATTTCACGCGCTTTCGCACAGAGCGCCTTTACTTCATTTTCTCTAATGATTTCACAGCGTTTCAACTGCTCGATCTGGCGATCCAAGTCGCTGTAGTCGGTCATGCTATGGGTTCCGGAGCCGGAATTGATGTTATCTGACGCTGATGCAGCTTCTGCGCTGTCAGAGCTGAAGCTATAACCGCAGTTGCTGCTGCTACTTCTGCTCACGGGGGAGGAGTGTTCGAAGTTGCGTGCAGTTTTGATGGTGATTTTGCTGGCGGTTCTATATAGTACATACAAAGAGTAGGAAACGGATAGGAATGGGGCAGACGCTCAATGTTGTGCAGCAGTCATGCGGTCGTTGGAGGAAGGGCAGCACAGATGCTGGTCCTAATTTGGCAACTTCTACAAAGAAACATCTTTTAGAGGTAGTTAAGTTATCAAGGCAAAGTGAAAGTAAAAATGAATTACACAACAAAAGAAACTGGAGAAATGCATTGGCTACCTGGCGTGCGTCTTTCACCCCCTCTATAGATATGTCAGTATTTTTTCTGGATCATATCATTTTCATTGCGCAGACGGCTATTAGCAAGTACATATATATGTACATTCTACTTGATTCAGTTGCGTGAGGTATAACGTTAGCGAAAGATGGTATTAGCAAAATTACATCTAAATTTTACAACTACTAGGCACATCGTACTTAACGCCGACCTCGAAAGCAACATAAGTCCGTGAGCCCATTTTGTGTGTTTTTCTCAAGTTGCACTTACCACTTACCTCTTTTATTATATTTTGCGGCTATTGTTTCACGTTTTTCACCAAATTTGCTTTACAGAATGTAAAGTTTCTCATCTGCCTGCTCCCTCTACTGAAAATGCAACCACCGCAGTTCAATTTTCCAAAAGTTTTAAGCAATTTTCTGTTTTTTAATACTCCTAGATGTTTTTTAATTGCAAATGTACCAAAATTACTTAAAGTTGCTGTCCACAAAGAAGAAAAATCACCGCGCTTGTTGGCTTCATTCGCTAACAAAGGTGTAGCCAGATTACAAGGAATGCTTGGTGCATATACAGCGTTGATTTTGAGCTAATGCTAAGTTTTGTGGTAATAAATTAGTTCGCTGAAACTAGTAAAATATAGAAATTTGATGCACTTTATTATTTTACTATCAAAATCACCGATTATGGTCTCGTTACAGGAAATTGAAATTATTTTTAAAAGCAAACAAAGGGTATGGCAGCCCAGATTTTCGTTATGCTTTGTTCGCTTTCATCTTTTTCGATGTCGAAATTTTTTTTCGAACTCCTTTAAATTCAATGCTACCACCTTATTCAAGGCGAATTAATACAAGGTGGTAGCAGTAACAGTACAATTCCACAGAGAGCTTTTCAGGCTTTCAGCAATAGCTGAATTTAACATGATCCAATTACACCAGACCAGAAAAGAAAGAGTAGTTTTCTGGCTGACGTTTGTAATCTCGGCGCCATGTTATTTTCGTTTGAAACGATCCAAATGTAAACCAAAAATATGAAGACGAAACATAGAGAAAAAAATTAAAGCAATTTTTGAGCGCATGTTTGTGCTAACTAATTTATTATTTTTGTACATGTTTTTGCAACCGATTACCGCGTCCTTCGTTCTAATTACATTTCAACAGAAAATAAACATAAATAAGGAGATGTAAGAACAAAACAGACGCTTTTGCAAATGGCTGCTTGTCAAGCGGTCAGATCTGTTCTAATTGGTTCATGTGAATTTAGCTGAAAGCCTGAAAAGCTCCAAACGCCTGAAAAGCTTGTTATGGCGTTGTACTCTAATACTTGTACAACAATAACGAAAAGTATCAGTAACCAAAAATACAAGATCACGTAAGTCCCCTTTCAGACACGTCAAGTCTTGCTTTCAAGTCTGCTCGTTCGTACGTGAAGGAGGTGGGAAGAGAGGGAAAGAGTACAGATACCTCCGTACCGTCAATTCGTTTCAAGTTTTCTTGTTCTCTTTTGATCTTTTCGTTGCTTCCCGTTTAACGTGAGTTATTAGGGACGTTCCGATACCATCAAAGTATCGATACTTACTTAAATGAGTTCACGTTCACTCAAATCGCTATTTCGATACTACTTATATGAGTAATGCGAATGTATCGATACCTACTTATATCGATAATTTTTCACCATTTTATATGTACCAAAGTGAAAGTAATTTTCAGGCGTTATCTGTGACATACCTTTTACGACACTTGAGTGGAAGATCGTCCTATCTCGGCAGCCAGTTCTAAAACGCCCTATCTCAGGAAACTTTTCAAAAGCGCCCTATTTCATAAATTTATTGAAAAACGCCCTATCTCGGAAAACTTTTTAAGAACACCCTATTTTAGAATTCGCTTCAAAAACGCCTTATCTCAAATATTTTCAATATATTTTCAGTTAAGGTAGGGCGTTTTTAAATTCAGAAATAGAGCGCTCTTGAAGAGTTAATTTAACATGACAACACATTTTAAAACATCTTAATGCATTATTTTACCTAAATTGTGAGTTTAAAGTGGCTGGAAAAGTAGGCGAAGGAAGTGGCATACGTAACCGGCCGTCTTCACGTGCTGGAAAATCTCGCTCGCGTGAAGACCCATGCGAGATCCCGCGCGTGTAGACCGCATAATATACGAAGCATACTTTTTCTCGCATGCCGAACGGTTTGCGAGCTCTCGCATGCGTTCAACTATTATTTTTGTTGTTTGGCGGGTATTTTCTCATTTCGCAGAATTCTTCAGAGTAGAAACATTGTTTATTTTAGCGGAAAATACAAATTTAGCCTGAAAAGCTCGCTCGTTCTTTTTTGGCGACATTTTACAGATGAAAAGGTATGCGGTCAAATGCCCAGTCAACAAAGGCACCCTGAAATTGTGCACATACAATTTTTTCCTCAGGTTTCGGACAACATAAATATTAACACGAATCTTCTTCACGCAAACATAAAAATCCACTTAATCCTGAGACACCTTTAAATTAATGAAAATTAAAAAAGCACAACATGAAACTAAAGGGTAGTTTATATTTAAGGACCACCAGTTTATAGCATTGATTATATGTATATGAAAACAAATTCGGCATTATTTTTAAATGTAATTTATGAGTCCAAAATATCAAAAAGTTTTTTTTTTTGCGCGGAATCCACCTGTCTAAAAAATGGGAAAATCTAGTTTTCTTCGAGAATGTTTGGCCTTCTTTCGCAATAATTTAAAAAAGTTCCTTATACTCTTCATTATCCATGTGTTTTCGTTGGAAAACTATTTGTAACGTAACAGTCTTTTTTACTAATTGAATTTTCAAGTAGGTTTTTTTTTTTTTTTTTTAGAGAGAGGGCTCATTTTGCAAGCAACAATGTAATAATGCAGCGTTTTTGCTGCATTTAAAATGCAACATTTAGCACTTTCGAACATATGTTTTCGAAGAGCGTTCATGCTATCGCATTTAGCAAATGTAGATTTACGCGAGTTCGAAATCGTATGCTTTTGACAAACAGCCGTGTTCCAGTCGCTTATTCAGATCCGTATCCATTACGATAAATTCTCACGGAAAAGATAATGTGCAAAAACCCCTACTGAAAAGGAAAAATAAATTCTAAACCGAAAATTCAATACAAAAACCTGAATTGTTTTAACCATAACCGAACATTTGTTTGTGTATATATTCATTTGTCGGTGCTGCCAATTATATTTTCCACACTTAATTAGGAAACAAAACAAACAGAGTTGATCACAAATTAATCCAGGTTTCTATCAGCATCATATCGATGTTGAATTTGCGTAACTTTTCTTTATCCAAATAATGTAAAATAATAAATGAAATCTCGATCGGCGATCACTGAAACGCAGCTAGCGGTTGTATACTCGAAAAAGCAATGTTGCCACTTTTTCTCATTAAACCATGTTCGAATGGTGGAAATTTTGGAAGATCACAGGGTTGCTTTTAGCATTTAGATTCTAAATGCAAAGATTGAGTTGCATTTAGTTGACGAATTTTGTATAGATAAATGTAACTACATTTAGAGTAGCATTTAGAGCTAAATGCGCTAAATGTACATTTACGCGCAAGCAAAAACAGCCCATAAAAGCTATTCAACTTGTTATTGTCCCATAATTAAAATGTATGTTCTTTCTAACTTATATAGGCTCAGGAAATAAGAATTACGTAGAAAAATAAAAAACAGGATAACTATATTATTTCAAAAAGGAACGAGCCCAAATGAAACNACCCAAAAAACTAAATAAGCTAAAGCTAAAAACTAAAAGCTAAAAGAAGAAGATTTTCCGAGTAAATAATAAAAATCTATTGCAATTATTTTGCCTATTTTGCTAGTACTATTTTTATTAATTAAAATGCCCTTTCGAATGGTGATATAAGATGTTTCGTTCAAGAGCAAGAATGATAGAATACAAGATTGCGCCGTCCTGGGCGTTGACATTTGTGTACCACAAGTAAACAAAGAATAGAGTGAAAAGAAGAACGAGTTGAAACAGCCAAAGCAGTTCACTTTACTGCGAAAAACATGTTTTAATTTAGCTAAATGCGAAAATATTGCATTTTTCACCTAATCTATTAGAGAACAGTGAACATTGTGGTGCACTTCATTGCTTTGCAATTGAGCCTGCTTCAGCAAACGTTTTAGTGCACTCCATTGCTTTGTAATTAAGGCTGCTGCAGAAAACTGCAGCAGCATCTCTGTGGGACTGATTAGTTAACTTGCTAATGGAGGCTGCGTGGAGCAGAAACCAAATCATTGTGAGGAAATGCTGTTAATATAATAATAGAGAAACATTTCGGGAACGGCTTTGCCGTGTCCTATGTACACAAAATGCAGCGATTCGTCCCAGCGCTACACTTGCATCTACGCTTCTTGCATCTTGACGGTTGTCGCAATTTAAAACACAGCACTTCATTGTATTAGTTTTTACGCAGTCTTCAACTCAAAAATCACTCACAAATTGCAAATTAACACGATTTAAACTGATTTTTCACTTATAATTCCACTTTCTCTTTTGCTGATTTGTAAACAAAGGTTTATTTACAAGTTACCACAACTGTCAAAATCAGCGAAACCAAAGTAGCGGTACCACTGACGGCGCCACCTTTGTTCGCTGCACCGTGCATCAATACAAGGTGGTGTTGATTGATCAGCTGATTGGATATTTTTGTCTCTACTCTAGTACAGGAGAATGTCATCCAAGACGAAGTGGCGCAAGTTTGGGATGTCCACAAATGTATGGATGCGCCTTGGTAAGTACTTGCAGCGAGAGCGTAAAAGAAAATTAGAGAGTAAAAGTTAAGAGAAAATTTTCAGAAAAAGTTATTGAACGCAAAACTAGTAAAAACTTGCAATTTAAGCCATTTTGACACTTTCTGGCGGTTAAGTTTTGGCGCGCAATTTTCTTTTTAATTGGGTCTTGTGTATCAAATGTAACTAGTAGCCCCCACTTTTGTTCCATATGGTAGCTTGTGTTTCGAAGGTTCGTCTTTTGAGTTTTCTACAGTAACCGAATATGATGT
>NW_016157730.1:0-1420 GCF_001687245.7 Rhagoletis zephyria | reverse complement strand
AACTTCCCTTAAATGACCGTATCACCATATTTACCTACATATGTATGTATGTACATATGTATGCAGGTATGTGTTGCATTCTCATCCCCTCTTTCGCTAAGTTCACCGCATAACCCAGCAACCTTATAAGCCGTTCCAACTACGCACAGTTCTCGACAAAATAATCGGAGTGCGATATTTTCACCAGTTTGTATTACAGTAAAATCACGGGAAAGTTAACTAGTTCGGCTAAGTTAACCGAATTTCAGCGTTCCCGTACCGTTAACTTCTCTGAGCTTATAAATTTTTTAAACCAACCATTTGTTTGACAACAAAAACAAGCCCGATCTCAATTTGTTTACGGGTATTCCCCAAACTCCTTTTTAACACGAGCCTTTGAATTTGTTAGTTGGGTACTGTTTGTGCGTTTTTAAAAAATGTCAACAAGGGGAAAAATTCATCGCAAATCAGATTAAATCTACATATATCAAAAAGTTGAAATTAAAAACAGATCGAGGTATATACATATTTATTTACGAAATAATTTGCGCATATATGTAATACTCCTATATTGGCAGTAAGAACTAGTACCGTCCGAAACACTACAGTACAGATATATATATCAATAAACACGTACGAAAGAAAAGGAACACATACGTTTATAAATAAACATGAACACAACACATATACAAAAACGGCAGTCACGTACAAAATGCATTGACAAAAACGGTACTAGACTGTCTCGCTTTGATTTCGGAATGTTTACACATTAGGAAGTTATAACTATATAGCTGTAGCTAACTATATAGCTAACTATAGCTATAGCTAACTATATAGCTTAAGAAGTTATAACTATATAGATATAGCTTACTATAGCTAACTATATAGCTTTAGCTTACTGCCAATATAGAAGTATTCCATATATGACCTTGGGACATTTCGGTTAACATTTGCGAGATTCTACTGTACTTATTTGTCTTTTGTTTATTTCATGTTTATTATCCATAGATATGTTTGTACATTAGGGCGGGTCGATTTGTAGGGGCCCAAAAAAATTAACAGATCCAAATGTGTATCTGGGGGTTTTTGGCGTCCAAGAATCCATTTCTGGCATTAATTTTTTCTTTTGACGCCTTTTTTCCGAAAATCGACAACATTTACGCGAAAATCCACGAAATTTGACTTCAATTTTTAAATAGCCTAAAAGTTCAACGTTGAAATATTTTATTTTTATTATTTTTAAATATTTTTATAAATTTTCTATTTTACATATTAAACACAGTATGAAAATGAAAAAGCATGCTGTCACACATGTCATTTGTAATACAATATGTCGATTTATAAAATTCGTTATACGAATGTATTTAAAAATTGAAACATTAGAAATTGTATTTTTTTTTAATTTACATTTCATATGTTTTTATCTTTTAAGTTGAATTTA
>NW_016157729.1:213683-214735 GCF_001687245.7 Rhagoletis zephyria | reverse complement strand
ATATCACTTTGAAATGGCGTGCTATAGATATGACCGATACTGTATAACCAAATAATGTAACTATAACCAAATCATGTGTTGACCAACCAAACACCTTTTTACCTTCCTTTTATTAGCTCGGGATGTAACTATGTAATATTGATGCACATAAAAGATGCAGCGATTTCTATTCTCAAGTTACATACCTGATGACAGTACGAATGGCAATTATAATAGGAAGGTTTTAGTTTTTTAAACTATAATTTTATTTATTATTTTATATTCAGCCTTTTGTCTGCTTTAAGCTTTGAATTAACTGTAAAAAACACAAACACCGCTCGTACTGTAAAACGTTCTGAGCACGTTGATGCTAAATGGCAAATTTTAGGATGCAAATATCAGAGGCCTGTAACACAATAGGGGTATTCTCGAAGTCTTGCAAGATGCACGGATTACACAGTGCGACTCAAACCAAAAATTTTTAAAACACACGATAAAATCAATATATTCACAAAACTAGGAGCCAAATATAGTATAACTGCGTTTTTAATTTTTCTCTCTGACGTCAGGATTTTTTTAAAGGACTTTGAAATTTCTAGAATATGATTGAATAAAAAAAATATTTACAAGATTTGGTGCATTGTAGAGTAGCAATATGGGTATCAATTAAAAGGAAAAATTCTGTAGAATAGAAAAAAATTTAATTCGATGTCGTCGGCATACGCCAGCAGTTGTACGCTCTTGTAAAGTATTGTGCCTGATTGGTTTAGTTCTACGGCTCTTATTATCTTCTCCAACATCAGATTAAAGAAATCACACGAAAGGGAGTCCCCTTGTTTGAAACCTCGTTTGGTATCAAACGGCTCGGAGAGGTCCTTCCTTATTCTGACGGAGGAGGTGGTATTGCTCATTGTCATTTTACATAGCCGTATTAGTTTCGCGGGGATACCAAATTCAGACATCGCGGCATAGAGGTAAATTCTCTTCGTGCTGTCGAAAGCGGCTTTGAAATCGACAAATAGATGGTGTGTGTCGATCCTATTCTCGCGGGTCTTTTCTAAGATTTGGCGTAT